>NC_134484.1:479447023-479672023 GCF_040206685.1 Ascaphus truei | reverse complement strand
CAGGGGAGAAACCCTTCACATGTACAGTGTGTGGGAAACAATTCAGAGTTAAGAACAATCTCCTCAGACACCAGAGGATTCATACAGGAGAGAAATGATTCACATCTACAGTGTGTGGGAAACAATTCCATATTAAGCGAAACCTTCTCACACACCAGATGAATCATACAGGGGAGAAACCATTCACATGTACATAGTGTGGGAAAAGTTTTTCTCAAATGAGCCACCTCCTCACCCACAGCAGGATTCATACACGGGAGAAACCATGTCCATGTACATAGTGTGGGGAAAGCTTTTCACAGATAATCAACCTCCTTACACATGTAGCCCTGTTTCCCTTCTAGCACAGGAACTACTCAATGCTGAGCTTATACCTGTTGGCTCCAGGAGCCCGAGCCTCTGCCACCGAGAGCCCGGCATGTATATGTACTTTCGTGCAACGCCTCCACCTGTGTGGGATCCCAGCAGCGCGGAAGCAGCCCCTCAAAGGACACAACAATAAACACCTCACAGCATAAAATGAGAAACCTTTTACTGTAACTGAACGATATGTTGATTCTTACTCTCCCTTATGGATAAGATAGATGTATGTAGGCACAACTACCACACACCAAGCAGGGCTCACTTCCCGAAATATTCTGGACAGAGCGTTTTACTCTGGACTGGGATACAGAGGTAACATTATATTATTCCTCTGTTATGCATACCCTTACCAGCTCTCCTCTATAGATCCAGCTGCTATATACCCTTTCTGTGTTTATCTCCATACTTCATACGGATCCAGCGCTGTACCTGCCGTCACAGCCCAGCTGTTTGTTCCAGACAAATTATTATATTAATAACATTTATGGGATACTTTTCTTTTTTTCCTATATACTATCTGTTGAGAGCTGTTAGTAGCTTTGCTTTACATATTGACTGTTTGTGCTACTTTTTTGCTCACAGATAGCCAGCACCGCTACAATTTACATGTATTACTATTCATATTGTAGGACATTCAACTCACCAGGTTTTCTTTATCTCTATCTATGTACAACATGTAGTTAAAGAATTAAATGTAGTTTTGTTTATACATTTTTTTATTTGATACTATATAGAATTTTTCATTTATCTTTTCTGTATAACAAAGAACTCTCTAAATAACCAGTGCAACTCTATTGCACCGTGACGGATTTTTGTATAAAAAGGGCCTTTTTTCTTTATGATGGATTCAGAGACTGAAATAGAGGCAGGCAGAGAATCAACAAATAAGACACACTTTGCGTTTAACTGCTTTGATCTTACAAGATAGACATAAAAAAGCTAATTCAGTCTTTGACAAAGATCATGATTTGCTACGTGAGGATTCCCAGGATCTAAAAAAAAATATTTTTTGCAATTAGAGAAATTAATTTCACATGATCAGAGAATTTGGTGGGAAATTACAACCCTTGAAAATTACCAATTAACTAAAAGATTCCCAAGGGGATTAAGAATGATGAAAGCCCCCACATTTGGATTTGAAGACAGTGAGTTTGAGAGACAGTGGAGTCTTATATTAGACGGCTGTTCTTTCAAACTCCTTGATCTGATCATATCACACAGACAAAAAGAAAAGACATTAGCTAAGAAAGAGGTGGTTACGTTACAAGAATTTACACATATGAATGAATTCACTGAGTTTGAGAAACGGGCTGCGAATATTACCAAATTTGAAAAAGTTATTATGCAAACAAAGCAAAATATATACGATCGGGATAGACTTGATTACGAACGTAATCAAGAAACTAAAGCACAGGGGTCTAATAAACCAGCAAAGTCTATCCTAAAAAAAGCACAAAAAACGAGACAACAGAATAGAGGAGCCACAGAGGCAGATACCACTGATTATGATTCAACCATACATGGGATTTCTTTTTCGGAATATGATTCATTAGCTTTATCAACGGAGGAAAGGTCCCTCCCTTGGACGCACATATACAAGCCAAAACTACTCAAACAGGTGTCACACTTCGTCAAAAAACGAAGGAAGGGACATAAATCCAAATCAGAATCCAGGCAGCAATCCGCCGAAAAAGAGACGTCAATAAAGATTGAAGATACAAATGTTATTAATATTTCCCAGCATCATCTTACATCGGTGGAATTACAAGTAGTGGACCTTGGTTTAACGTTTGCCCCCAGACAGGGACTTTGATCTCTTTACTACAACAGTGGATGTATTTCAATTAATCAGAAAACTCTCTTTGAAAAGATTTTTTAAATCTAAAGAGAGAAATAAAGAGAATTCTTTACAAGAATCCTTGTCTTGGAATGATCAGGCCATCGAAACTATGGTACCAGTGTTTGATATACAGAATCAGTTAACATTTCGAGATCATCGTTTTTTCAAAGATATGATGGAACTATTAGAAGAACAAAAAGAACCATCAGATCCGGTTACGAACTTTCTAGGACGTAAACCATCAGGCCTACAGAACAAGTCCAAATTCTGTCCAGATAACATCAAAGGCACTGCAATTGATCTCTTTAAACAGGCAGTACAAAGAGACCTGTTATTATTGTCTAAAGGTATCCAATTTACAGGATGTGTTAGGCGTGTTGATAATCTGCGGGCAGAGCTACGACAGGCTATTGCCACCCTTAAGGAAAATATCAACATTGTAATTAAAAATGCAGATAAGGGTGGCGCTGTCGTTGTTCTGGACCGCACATATTACCACGTAGAGGCATTAAGACAACTCAATGATCGGCTCTCCTATAGTTCATTGGATGCAGATCCAATGAATATCTTTCTTAAAGAACTATATGGACTTTTAGAAGAAGGGAAGGATCTCTATATCCTATCTCAGAAAGAATTTGACTATTTACACTGCTCGCATCCCATCACTCCTATTTTTCATCACCTTCCTAAAGTTCACAAATCTTTAAACACACAACCGGGGCGTCCCATAGTTTCTAGCATTGGGGCACTGGGTGAACATCTGTCCATTTATGTTGACTATTATTTACAAAGTATCGTTCACACACTCCCCTCACATCTATTGGACACTTCTCAACTTCTTACTTTATTTCACAATTATCACTGGTCCCCCTCTTAACTGTTTGCTGCTAATTGACCAACTGGAACAAGCTGATTTATTGGGGTGGGGGGAGGGTCATGTGACTGCTTTGGATGTATAAAACTAACAACCCCCCTGCATTGGCAGGGTAGCATTGGCATCTTAAGAGTGGTGCATTTAAAGTGATCGTTTTAAGTGAGAATATATAGTTAGAGTATAGTTGGACTAGAGGTGACTGGGGACTGCATCTTTCTGCAAACTCTTTTACTCGAGGCAACAAACGGTGAGCTTATATGACCACACTATGATCCCATGCTTGTTAACCTGCATATTTTAACCCCCCACCCCTTTACAACTTATTGCACTGCAGCCTCTCCCAAAAGTGACTGCACAGAAATACCTCCCACACCCACTCAGTCCACTGAAACCCTGAATTGACTCTGGCATTGCAATGCAGCAAAACATTTGACAAGGAACAGGCACACCCCTGCTGTTTAGTCTGCACACACACACTTTGCTCACAACAGCTCCTTGCAGCACTGCCTACCTCTGGCATAATTAACCTGCTGTGTATCTTAACTTTTTTCTTTCTCCTGGCCTCATGGAGATGTTACTCCCTCTATCCACTGCAAACTCCTCCCTCCTGGCCCACACCCAACATCACCATACACCCTGGACTACTCAAAAGCCTTGCACTATCTACTGAATGTTGGTGGAGAACGCTAAAAACCAGCACACCAACCACCGCACACTCAAATGGCAAACATCACAAATTTACAGCTTGCAAAGAACTACCCAAATTTCTACTAGTACTATTGCTCTCTTTAGCAGGTGATATTGAACCTAAACCAGGTCCTCCCATTTCAGCTCTGTCCCATACCCCTGAGAATTCCACCTTTAAATTCCAAAAAGGGCTATCTGTCACCCATATAAATATCCGGAGCCTGCTGCCCAAACACGACGAACTAAGGGCATGGTGCCTTATTCATAAACCCAAAGCCATCGTTCTTACAGAAACATGGCTAACCCCAAAAAACCCTGATGCAAATATCGCCATTCAGGGATACTCCATTTCTAGGAGAGATAGGTCAAAGAGAGGAGGAGGGGTGTTATTTTATATTGCAGACACCTTAAAATTTACACTGTTAAATTGCCCCCGAGGCCCACCCTCTTTTGAAATTCTAGTTGGCAAAATCTGCCTCCCCTTTTCTAAGCCCATCTTGCTTGCTGGCATCTACCGCTCCCCTAAAGCCCCTCTACAATCCCTGACTGATATCACCCAGTTTCTTGGCTCCATTTCCTCTCTGAATGAGGAGTGAGCTGCTAGTTCTTGGGGATTTCAACTACAATTGGCTTGACTCTAAAAACCACAAAATCCAGATACAAATCAAATCGCTTAACCTATCGCAACTCATTTCCCAACCCACATGGACAAACCTGAAATCTCACAACCATTCCTTGCTACAGTAGACTGGATTCTCTCCTCAAACCCCAGCAGAATCCAATCCTCTGGCATCCTTCCTGATATTTTCAGTGACCATGCAATAGTGTACTGTGTAAAGAAAATTAAACCGCCCCATTCAAGCCCTAAAGTTCTCCTCACTAGAACATTTAGAAACTTTAACCCACAACAGTTTCTGGATTACCTTACCAACTGCCCATGGCACAGAATCAATTTAATTCCCGACCCTGATTCTGCGCTCGCATATTTCCAATCCGAGTTCTTAAAACTCTGCGATACTCATGCCCCACTACGCAAAATAAGGGTACGGGGGCCCACCTTCCATGGGTTACAACTGACCTTATAGCACTCTACCAGTTCAGGGATACCTTGTGGAAAAGCTACAAAGTAACTGGCACTACCAAGGATCTCAATCACTACAGATGCCTGCGTAACATGTGCACAAGGCAAACAAGGCATGCAAAAGCACAATATTACTCTGACAATCTCCACCAGAATACATCAAACCCAGCTAACTTCTGGAAGGTTATCAACAATATATTCCAGCCTTCTAATCATCAATAACCAAGTAATATCACTAAGGGGGATATTACTCTGGCAAACCCCACTGACATTGCAAATGCATTCAATGATTACTTTGTAGGGTGTGCCACTAACTTATTAGCGAAACACAGTCCAAACCACAAACCTGAATCTCATCCTGGGAGTACCCACATAGCCCCACCCCCTCCCAACACTGCCCACAATTTTCAATTTGGCCCAGTATCCGAAGAGGAGATTACACAAGCGCTCCTCAAATTAAAACTAAGCAGCCATTGTGGACCTGACTTACTACAATCTAGGTTCCTACGACTTGGTGCCCCAGCCATTGCCAAACCAATTGCTTCCATAGTCAACTCTATCCTGTCTGCAGGCCATATCCCTAAGACCTGGAAAACTGCCAGAGTTGTCCCAATCTTCAAAAGTGGGGACAAAAACACTGTCTCAAACTACAGGCCAATCTCACTTCTCCCAATTCTATCCAAAGTCATGGGAAAATGTGTCCACTCCCAATTAAGCAATTACTATACCAAGCCAAATTTCCCTAGCCAATTCCAATCTGGCTTTCGCCCCAAACACTTCACCGTAACTACCCTGCTAAAAGTTTGCAATTAAATCCAGTGTGGAATGGAACGGGGAAAACTCACTGGTGCAGTATTCCTAGATTTTACAAAGGCTTTTGATACTGTTGATCATGCTATCCTGCTTAACAAACTCCAGAGCTCTGGAATAGGGAAGCATGTTTAAACTGGTTTCAGTTCTACCTATCAGGTAGATCCCAACATGTGTCCATCTCAGGCTCTAACTCCAACCCCCTGGATATCACCTGTGGTGTCCTGCAAGGCTCTGTTTTGGGGCCCCTACTCTTCTCAGTGTTCATCAATCATGTTCCCACAGCTTGTCAGGAAGCCTCAATACACATGTATGCAGATGACACAATCCTATATGCACACAGCCATACTTCAGTCTGACTTTTTGAGACTCGAAAACTGGATTTCCCAAAACAAACTGTTTTTAAACACTGACAAGACTGTAACAATGGTATTTGGGACCAAGACTACATTTTTAAAGCTTCCAGCGACTGAGCTCCAGATTAGAACCAACGCTAACACCACCCTAACCCCTGTCACTAGTTTTAAATACCTGGGCATATGGTTTGACTCCCACTTAACATTCGGAATGCACATTGATACCCTGACAACCAAGACATATGCCAAACTAGGGGTACTTTACAGGAACAAATCCTCCCTAAGTCTCCTGGTCAGAAAGCGTATCGCACAGCAGATGCTAATGCCAATTATTGACTATGGAGACATAGTATATGGCTCGGCACCTCAAACCCACCTTAGCAAATGTGACACCCTCTACAATTCAATTTGTAGTTTTGTTCTCCAATGCAACTATAACACACATCACTGCGAAATGCTCAAAGAACTAGATTGGTCATCACTCGAGTCTAGGCGCAAAGTTCACCTTTCCTGTCTTGCTTCAAATTCTTCATGGGCAAGCTACCTAGCTACCTGAACAAGCTCCTCACCCCTACCACATGCAGCACCTATCATCTGAGATCAGACTCCAAAAGACTGTTCATGGTCCCAAGGCTCAACAAAGTATCCGGCCGTTCCTCCTTCTCTTACCGTGCACCACAAAACTGGAACAACCTACTAGAGACTCTCACATCCACCACCAGTTTAAGTTCTTTCAAATCTAAGGCTGTCACACATTTTAACCTGGTATGTAACTGTTTCATACGCCCATAATATATATTATTTTCAACTGTGCATGCAATGTCTTGTATATAATGTATAACCTGTTCATTTATGTAACTGTATTTGTAACCATGTTTTATTTGTCTTAACTCTGTGCCCAGGACATACTTGAAAACGAGAGGTAACTCTCAATGTATTACTTCCTGGTAAAATATTTTATAAATAAATAATTATTTATGGGTGACTTTGGATGCATCATTTTTATATTCTGTTATTTCACATGTACATGGTCTCCAAGCTACGAGACATTTTCTCGAATTGGATTCCTCGTTATCACCAGCACATATCACTTTTCTTTTAGATTGTATTCACTTTTTGCTCACACACAATTATTTTTTATTCTCGGGGGTTTTCTATCTCTAGACTCGTGGGACAGCCATGGGACCTGCTTCGCACCTTCCTATGCAAATATATTCATGGGTTGGTTGGAAGCGTCCCACGTGTTTGGAGATGGAAACCCCTATCGACATCACATTCACTTTTATCGTCGTTATATTGACGACATCCTACTTATATGGAATGGTTCTGTTGAAGAGCTTCATTTGTTTATTCAATTTATTAAGCAGAACACATATCATTTATTTTTTACTTCACAGTACCATTCAAACTATATTCAGTTTTAGATTTGAAACTTGACCAATTAGTACATACGGACATATTCCGGAAAGAACATTCAAGGAACACACTTTTGCATGCGAGCAGTGGACATAGTCATAGCCTTTTTAAGGGTATACTCTATGGGCAATATATACGCCAAAGATGCAACTGCTCGAATTTGGATGACTACCATTTGAGATTCAAGGAGCTGACTGATCGCTTTATAGCTAGAGGCTATGACCATAAGATTCTATTAGAAGCACATCTCAATGCTCTCAATCACAACAGAGAGGACCTTATCTTTCGGTCTCTAGATCGAAGTGAACAGAGGAGAGCCGAACAAAATTCTCACATGTCTGACTTGGACCCTCCATATTTCATTACACCATTTAGCAAGCAAGCCTATGCCATCAGAAAGATCATAAACAAACATCGGTCAATTCTTACGATCGACCCTTTGCTTAGAGATCTCACCGTAGTGAAGCCTAAATTTGTTTTTTAAAAATCACAAACTTTGGGTAATATTGTTTCTGCCAGTGTGATTAGAAATGAAAAATCTTTAAATAAAAAAGAATTCTTTCCTAAACTAGTGGGTTGTTATTCCTGCGGGCGATGCAAAATTTGTAAATATATACCCAAATCAAAAACTTTTTCAAATATGGAGGGTAACAAGTCATACAACATTGCTGCATTTATAAACTGCAAGACTGAATATGTAATGTACATGCTGATATGCGGTTGTAATAAAAGGTATATCGGCTTAACATCGCGCATGTTCAAGCTCAGAATTCTGGAACATATGAGACTTAATCTCAAAAGGGATCATGTGCATTCAGTTTCAAAACACTTTAGTGAATGACAAAATGGGACTGTTAATATATTCAAATGTATTTTCTTTGAACATGTCCAGGTCCACTATAGAGGTGGTGATAGAATGAATGCCTTATATAGAACAGAGGCACATTGGATTTTCTCCTTGGATACTTTGATTCTCAAGGGATTAAATACCGAATGGGATTTGAAGTGTTTTCTTTGAGGATCCAATGATTTGCCTGCTGCCATTAGATTTAACTTGGTTTTTGAGACAACTGTTTCATTTGTGGTTTCTCCCATAATGTATACTTCAGAATATAATATTTTGGGGAATAAGATATGGAATCTTTACTTGTTTGTGTTCACTATGGATATGTTGGGAGACTAGCTTTTGACATATTAAAAAGTGTTGATCTTTTTATGTATTATTCATGATATGGTCAATGCTCTTCTCTGTATAGATTGTTTTAGGATCTATTATCTCTCATGACATGCTGAGGTTGGAGAACTATGGAGGTGTCATTTTGGTTAACCTAATGTGTCCTCTAACAAAGACGCTCTATTTCTACTATCTGTTATAGATTAGGACATGTTTTTAATGGATCAATATTTGTTTGACTCATTATAAATGTATTTGTTATGATCAATGTTCATCTCTAGATATATTATTTTGGGATCTATCACCTCTCCTGATATACTGAGGTTGGACAACTACGGATGTGTCCTTCTGGTTAACCTAACATGTCCTCTAACAAAGATGTTCCATTTGAACCATCTGTTATAAATTAGGATATGATTTCTGTTCTTGGTGGATCAATATGCTTTTGTTTCATTATAAATGTTTAACCTCTACAATCTTCCTTTGCTTGTCCATTCCATCTAGCTCATCTCTAGTTAAGATGCATTTTATATGTAAATCACTTGCTGCAGTCACTGTGAGTCCCAAGATCATGTTTATCTCAATTCACCCATGATTCTTTTACTGCAATATATCAATTAATATATGACTTGGCCTGTTCATCTTATATATTTTTTGTTGTTGATTGAAACAGTATTCATCAGTATACATCAGGTGTAACAGAATCCCTAGGGGATTATGTATTAAGAAGGTACCCTCATTTGGATTCATGAACAAACAGTTTGAACTGGACTGGGTGAAAGCCCTAGATACGTGCTCAATACAACTTATGGAGCTCATTATCCAGCAAAAGACATCTGAGAAAATGCTTATGGCTGAAATCACTATCCTTCAGAACAAGTTGCATCCATTTTCTAAAATGGAGCAATTTATTAAGAACGATAAGACCCTCTCATTGAACATTGAATTAATTGAAAATACAATCAGCGACAAAAAACATCTACAATTTGAGAGGGATCGTATGGACTACAGTAAAAGCCAAATTTATTGCTGGCAGAAACCTCCAGTTGTAAGGGACTTCACCGGCTCTAGTACACCTAAGGGCTCGCAATATCACCCTAAGAGGTGGTCAGGAAAACCCCCCAATAAGTCCATTCTTAAAAATACAAGAGTTGAGACCTCTAGTTTCGACTCTGTCTCGGATCATGAATCAAGATCTCATTCAGTTTCCTTTGATAGGTCTACCGACTACTCCAGAGATACTCGGGGGGCTTCTAAATATGATAACAGGGTTTCTACTTCATTTGCCCATTCAAAGGTCTCCAAGTCCTCTGGTCAGCCCTCCTCTGCTTTTTTACAGGCAGCTGCCAAAGGTCGGGGGGGAACGCGAAAATCTAAGAGGAAACGAGGAGGGGCGAGGCAGGTCCAAGAGGAAAAAGTACGAATAATGAATCCCGATAATGTTATCAACTTTTCGGACACTGGTCTCTCTTTGGACCAGTTGACGCTCCTTAATAAGGGATTGGGTTATTTGCTTCTAAGAATTGTTCAGAAGATATGGGTGTTGATGGGGATGTATTAAGGCCAGTACACTCTTCCCCTGCTAAGGATATGGGCCCATTGAATTTTCAGGAATGTTGTGTTCTTTCAGATATGGACTCATTGCTGGAATCGCAGGGTGAATCTTTAACTACACATACCCAGTCGTTTTTTGGTCATGAGGACTCTGGTTATCGCAAAAGTCATTTTTTTTGTCCCAACTTCAACAGGGGTCCTTCCATCACTGTTTGAGCGGTTAGTAGAACGGGACCTACGCTTATTGTCGCAAGGGTTCTCTTGTTCTAGTGTAAAATCTGGTAATTTGACTCACACTGAGATCCAGCAGATTGACTATCGAGAAAAATTATGATATCGTCCTAAAGAATGCTGATAAGGGGGAGCCCTTGTAGTTCTGTCTACTGATCAATATAAGCAGGAAGCATTGAGACAGTTGCAGGACACCGCTTCTTATCAGCATCTTAGGGGAGATCCCACATCCAAATATCGTTTGGAGTTAACAGAATTATTGCATCTTGGCAGAGTTCTTAATGTTATCAATCACAAAGAATGTGAATTTCTAAGCTGTCCACATCCCGTGATTCCGGTATTCCACCATCTCCCAAAGATCCATAAATCGCTGGTTGACCCTCCTGGTTGACCTATATTGGCGAGCATTGGATCTTTGGGAGATGGGTTATCGCGGTATGTGGACAGATTTCTGCAACCCCTGGTTTTCCAATTGTCCTCATTTATCAAAGATACGGCAGACCTCATTGTCAGTCTACAGGAGCTCATGTGGCATAAAGAGTACAGGTGGGTCACACTAGATGTGACCTCCCTTTGCTCCATTATAGAACTTCAGCACGGTCTCGCAGCCACACATCACTATCTTGATTTATCTAATCTATCCGTTACATATTGCACTTTTTTACTAGAATCTATATTATTTTTACTCACTAACAATTATTTTCTATTTGATTCACGGTTTTATTTACAAAAATTGGGTACTGCCATGGGTACAAGCTTTGCACCGTCATATGCAAATTTATTTATGGGTTTTTGGGAATCACGTTTTATTTATCACAGTGATAATGCTTTTCGTCATAATATCGTCTTTTTCAAGAGATTTATTGCCGATCTGATCTTAGTTTGGAAGGGTGATGAACACACACTTGTTTCTTTTTTTTTTTTTTCCCCAAACAATTTTATTAGGCATTCAGTTAAACATACAGTGGTATTATGCTAAAACGCCTAACATTTTCCAATCCACAGTTTTTTTCGGGGGGGGAGCAGAAAGTCAACCGCCGTTGTCCGTAGAAAAAGGGGGGGGAAGCCTTCAGAGAGGGAAGGCAGAGGGGAGGGGGACTGAGAGGGTGGGGGGGGAGGGGGGGGAGAGGAGAGGGGGGAATGGGGTGGGGGGGGGTGTCTGACTGTCTGGGGGTATGAGCTATAGAGCATTGGTCGATCGCCTATGGAGGGGTGTCCGGGCTTTGGGGCGCAGGGATTGGCTGTCTGGCCCTAGTTTTGGAGGACCATGGGTCCCAGATTTCCTCGTGAGCCGGCAGTTTTTGTCGAACGATGGCGGTGAGCCGTTCCATGATCATCACCTCGTCGACTCTTTTTCTAATCGTTCCCAGTGCCGGCGTAGTTGTTTTCCTCCAGGAGGCCGCAATACAGCAACGAGCCGCAGTAAAAATGAAGGATATCAATTTCCTGACTGGTCGGACAATGTCTTTCAGTGGTGCCGCCAGCAGGTAGGTCAGTGGTTCAATAGGCACTTCCAGGTCGGTGACCTCTTTTATTAAAATTTGGACCTTGGCACAGTACTTTACAATTTCTGGACAGGACCACCAGATGTGGACCATGTCCCCTCTATGACCACAGCCTCTCCAACATAGATCTGAAGCCAGAGGGTAGATTTGGTTTAATCGGGCTGGGGTAAGATACCAGCCGAACATAATTTTATAAATGTTTTCCTTTATTGTAGTACATAGGGAGGTCTCCGAGGCTGTCTCCCAGATTTCTTCCCAAGTCTCTCTGTCTATATGTATGTTCAGGTCAGCTGCCCATTTGAGCATATAGTCGTGCTCTTTTGGGGTCGAGGAGCGTTCTAGTGCCCCGTATATATCTGAGATTAGACCTTTCTGGTGGGTCTTTGTCTCGCAGAGAAGTTCGAACGTTGTGAGAGTGGGGTATTCTGGGAGAAGGCAAGTTGTTCTAATAAAGTTTCTAATTTGAAGATATTTGAATGTGTCCAATTGTCTGATTTGATATTTGGTCCTTAATTCTTGGAAACTCAGAGGCCTCCCCAGGCTCAGAAAATCCGCAATTGCCTCTATACCCCTCGTGCGGTATTGTTCGAACAGTTTAGATCCACATCCCGGGGGGAACTTTGGATTGTTAAAAATAGGGGTCAATTGGGAACTTTTAGTAGTAAGGCCATATTTGTATTTGCAACGTAACCACACATCCCATGTGAATCGGGAGGCCTGAAGTTTCAGGTTGTGTGTATGTCCCTCCCCTCTGTCCAGGCTCCAGAGGCAGGCTTGCAGAGAAGGCATTTTGGCACATTGAGTCTCTATCTCCACCCAACTACAACGGGTCGGGTCGGCATTCCACATTACCACCTGCTTAAGCTGTGCAGCTAGGTAATATCTGTGTAAGTCCGGTACCCCCAGACCTCCTCTAGATCTTGCTGCCATCAGGACCGATCTGGCGACTCGGGGTCTTTTGCCCTGCCAAATAAAGTTAAATATTCTGTTTTGCATGTTTTTGAGATCAGCGCCTGGGACGTGGGTCGGGAGTGTTTGAAAGAGATATAACATTCTTGGGAGTATATTCATCTTAATGGAAATCATTCGACCGATCCACGATATCTGGTAACCTTCCCACTGATCTAGATCCTTTTTGATCTTGTCCCATAAACGCGGGTAGTTATCCCGGTATAAATCCCGGTAGTGCCTTGACACATTAACTCCCAGATATTTAATGTGTGAAGGGCACCATCTGTAGGTAAAATTGGTTTTGAGGAGATTGACTTCGGGATCAGGGAGACTAAGATTTAGGGCCTCTGATTTGTCGCTGTTTATCTTATATCCTGATACTCTGCCAAACTCCGCCAGTTCCCTCTGGAGGTTGGGGAGGGAAGTTTAAGGTTTAGTCAGAGTAAGGATGATGTCATCAGCGAATAGGGAAATTTTGTATTGTGTTTTATCAATCGGGATTCCCTGAATATTCGGGTTCTGTATTATTTTAGACGCCAGTGGTTCAATCGTAAGGGCGAAGAGAAGGGGAGAGAGGGGGCATCCCTGCCGGGTACCGTTCTGGATTAGGAATCGTTCAGATCCGCCGCCCGAGAGGCGTACCGAGGCTGAGGGGTTCTGGTAAAGTGCTTGAACGCCCTTTAGGAACGAGTCTCTGAAGCCGAATTTAATCAATGTTTGGTTTAGGAATAGCCAATCAATTCTGTCGAATGCCTTCTCTGCGTCAAGGCTTAGTAACATTGCCTTTGAGCCTGAAAGGTGGGCATGATCTACTAAGTTAATTATTTTACGTGTATTGTCTGAGGCCTGACGGCCCAGAACAAACCCGACCTGGTCCTTGTGTATTAATCTCGGGAGGATGGGATTAAGTCTGTTCGCCAAAATTTTACTATATAGTTTAAGGTTGTTGTTCAACAATGAAATTGGTCTGTAACTTCCGCATTGGGTGGGGTCCTTCCCGTCTTTAAGTATTATTGCCAAATTTGTGGACGACATTGTGGACGGGATAGGACTCCCTTCAAGGAATGAGTTGAACAAACTTAATAGATGTTTGGATAGAATGGGAAAGAATTTTTTGTAGTATGCATTTGTGAAGCCATCAGGGCCCGGCGCCTTGGAATTTTTTGAGGCTCTCACGGCCATTTCCAATTCGTCTAGCGTTATTTTCGCGTTTAGGTAAGTATTCTCCTCTTCTGTTAATGAAGGGAGGTCGCACTCGGATAGGTAACCGGCTGCTAAAGCCGTATCCGTCTCTTTAGAGTTAGCAGAGTGGGTTCTTAGGTTATACAATTTAGTGTAGAATTTGGTGAATTCCTTTGCTATTTTTTTTCCGTTATATTGGAGTTCACCAGAGTTATTCCGGATCGCCGTGATTTGCGATCTTTTCTGTATGCCTCGTAACTTGCTGGCAAGAAGTCTATCGGCCTTGTTCCCTTTATCGTAATACCTTTGACCCGTCCATCTAAGAGCTTTTTCTACATCTTCTAATTGGATGATCCTTAGATCGTTTCGAGCAGTTGTCAACTGTTTATAAATTCTCCGGGAGGGGTTATTTTTATGCTTTTGCTCTAGATCGATTATTTTGTCTGTGAGCTCTTTAGATAATCTGAGTTTGGTTTTCTTCCGGTGGGAGGCAATCGAGATAAGATTTCCTCGAATTGTCGCCTTATGGGCTTCCCACAGGCTTGCTGGAGAGGCTACGGAGCCTGTGTTTATTCTGAAGTATTCCTTAAGGGATTTTTTGAGTTCCAGCACTGTCCCGGAGTGGTTCAGTAAGGAATCGTTTAATTTCCAGCAGTACGAAATAGTTTTCCCGAAGGGGATGGACAGGGTCATGGTGATGGGAGCATGATCTGACCATGTAATTGGGCCGATATCTGTATCAGTGGTAGCCTCTAGTACGTTCTTGGAAGCAAGGAAGTAGTCAATACGGGAGTAAGACTGGTGTGGCGCCGAGTAAAAAGTGTAATCTCTCTGTCCCTGATGCTGTGTTCTCCAAATGTCTACCAGAGAAAAGTCTCTCATAATATCCTTAAATTTTTTCCCCAGTCTTTGTGACTGAGTGGAGTGTTGTCACCCTGGTTGGCTCGATTTGTCTTCCTTTGGGTTGAGAGCCATATTTAAATCCCCTGCAATGAGTATTGAGGATAGGTATTGTGGGTCAATTTCTTCCAGAACCTTTTTAAGAAATTCTGTCTGGTTTTCGTTTGGGGCGTATAGGTTAATAAGGGCGATTGACGTGCCGAATAGTGAGCCATAGACTACAATGAATCTCCCCTCTGGATCTGCCTGAATTTTTGTTAAATTAAATGGGGTGCCCTGTCGAAACAGAATGGCCACCCCTCTACGCTTGCTGCTGAAAGATGAGAAATAACTCATCGGGAATGCATGCTGGAATATTTTAGGCGGCTCTTGTGACGTGAAGTGCGTCTCCTGGAGGAAAACAACGTCCCCTCCTGTTTTCTTTATCTCCTGGAGGGCCAGGCGTCGCTTTCTATTATTGTGGAGTCCCTTCACGTTGAGGGAGATAATTTTCAGGGCTTTTTGGTGAGACATTGTTATCTCTCAGCGAAGACCGCTTGTGTTATCGCTGGAATAGTGCTAGGGGGTGCAGTCAGAATGGGCGAGGGGATGAGGGGTCGGGAGTGGGGCCGCTGGGACAGTAGCAGCGGCTGGAAAAGGGGAGGAAAATCGACCCTAATGGGGTCTAAAAGTGTTTGACCGGTCTTAGAGAGAGAACCGGTTAGTGGGGTATAAGACCCTTGGGGGCGGGTCCGAGAACGCTCTCCAGTGAAGGCGGGCCGGGTGGAGACCCAGAAGATTCTGTGACTTCAACCGGCCTCTGCCTCGCCGGGTTGGTTCATTCGGTGGGATGTCAGGCCCGCAGGGCTTTTTGCTCTATCTAGCCGTATGTGGGCGGGCGTGGGCGAGGGAGGGGTAACTGGGTCGGGAGGTGAGGGGATGGGGACGTTAAAGGTCGCTGTGGGAATGATTGCCCGAAAGGGCAGGGGGGGAAGGGGGGGGACAGGGAGGGAGGGGGTGATGAAGGGGGAGCATGGGGAGGGGGGGGGTGTGGGGGCAGGGGGAGGGGGGGGGTGGGGGCAGGGGGAGGGGATGAGATCTCCTTTTGGGCTCTCGGTTGGTGGAACCTGTTGTATGGCAATGTTATCTGTCTGCGGTGCTTAGTAGCTGGAGGGAGGGGGGAGGGGGTATACGGGGAGGGTCCCTGTTCAGTTGGTGTGGGGGAGGGGAGGTGTGGGGGTGGGTGAAGGGGGAAGACGGGGTAGGTCTTGGGAAAGAAAAGGGTATGGTGAGAGGGAGGGAACAGGGGGGATGGAGCATAGGCGGGACATCGAAAGACATATCTCCATTCTCCTTAGGTAGCCGACGGTCTCGAAGCTGTTCCTGCTCAAGAACGCCGGGGTGGGGGTGGGTTGAGGGGGAGGGGGTGGGAGGGGGCGGGGATAGGGGGTAGGGGGGGGTACAGGCTTAAACATTGAGTCTTTACTGTTCATTACTGTAGGCATTTAGCAGTGGATCAGTCCGGGGGGACTGGGGGGGGTCTAGGGTGCAGGTCCTGGAGCGGGGATGGGTAGGGGGGGGGCCGGGGAAGGGTGGGGGGGGAGAGGGGGGGGGGGGAGAGTAGGGGAGGGGGGGGGCGGGAAGGGGGTTTGAGGACCGGGGGGGGGTGGCTGGGGAAGGGATATGGGACGGGGGGGGGATAGGGGGCGGTACAGGCTTATACTTTCGACCCTAGACAGTAAACATAGTGTATATTGAGCAATACTGACAACAGACCTTCACTATGACCCAAGCGTCCTGTACCCTCGTGTGAGGAATCTGGATGCAGCTCTTGATAGGTCCGCTGTCGTAAGCGTGTTTGGCTGATCTGGCTCAGAGGTAAGCGGTTCCGCCCAGTGGGGGCTAGAAGGGATAAGGGTGGGGGTAGGGGGGAGGCGGGGGTGGGTTTGCGTGGTCGGGTGGGGGCGGGTAGGGGGGGAGGAGGTGGGTGAGGCGGGCGGGTGGGGGGGAACCTGGGATACTGGGGGAGGGGGGGGAGGGGGAGAGGGCGGGGGGTGAGGGTAACCTCAGTCTTTGAACCCTCCGTACTTCCCACATTCTCCCACCCTTTCGATATGTGTCAGATTGCTGCAGTGCTATGGGGGCAATACGCCCTTCAGGTCCTCCCAAGAGGGAAGCGGTGGGCTAGGCCTGAGATACCTGCCGAGGTATGGTAGGACTGAGGTGTAGGTGGTCCTGGGTCGGGGGATCGGAGGGGGGGGGGGCGTATGGCGGGAAGGGGTGTTGGGGAGGGGTAGGGAGGGTTTGGGTTTACCTCGCAGGGGGGGTGGGGCGAGGAAGTGGGGGTAGGGGGGGGACCGGGGGAGGGGCCACCTCGACCGATGCCCCCAAAACCTTTATGCAGAGAGAACATACATTACTGTAGGCATCTAGCAGTGACAATAATGCCGGGTTAGTCCAACCTTTTGTGTCAAAGTGTGATCTTCATGTCCTGATTCACTTGTAATTGTCACTGGGTTGTAGCTGGGATGCACGCATCCTCTCTTGAGGGGGCTGGTGGGCTGGGGGAGGGGTTGAGAGGGGGGGGAGGGGTTGAGAGGGGGGGGAGGGGTTGAGAGGGGGGGGAGAGGGGGGGGAAGGGGGGGAGGTGGGGGCAGGGGGAAAGGGGGGGGAGGTGGAGGAGGGAGGGAGGTGGAGGAGGGGGGGGAGGGAGGTGGAGGAGAGGGGGGGCGGGAGGGGAGGGGGGAAGGGGGGGGGGTTAGCAGGAGAGGGGGGTGGGGTGGAAGGGGTTAGCAAGGACGCGGGGGGGAGAGGGGAGAGGTGAGGCAGTTATTGTGCAGGGGGGAGGGGATGGGGATGATGGTATAAGGGGGGGGTGGGTAGGATACGGGGAGGGATAGGACACAGGAGGGGGGGGTGGGGAGGGAGGAGTGGGGGAGGGGGGGGTAGAGGGATGCCCTGCGAGTTCTTTGTGGGCCCTTCTAACTGGGAGGACGTGGATGCAGTGGTGATTAAAGCCTGTTGCCAAACTGGGGGTGATGGGGTATATAATAATAGTAACCAGGGGTAACATGGGGGGAACAGTGCTACAGACCCTCCGTCCGTGGACACCGCACAGCTGGGGGCGACCGGGATATCCTGTGCCGTCCTCCCCTCCGCGGAGAGGGGAAATCATGGTCCCCTGGGATCGTCAAGGGTTGGACCGCCAGTGAGACCCTCTGACCCCCCCTCGGCCGAGGGGGGGGGGGCACCGGCACTCCATCCGGGAACCGGGCTGTTGCGTGGCCTCCGCTGGTGCTGTGCGTGTGACGCCTCTAGTCTGGAACATCCGGTCAGGGCCACGTGATGCGGAGAGTGAAGTCTGAAGGTCAGAGGTCGCGCACGGTGATGACGTCGGCGTCGTCACGATCTCGCCCAGGATGCCTCGTGGTGCTCCGCAGCGGAATGAAGACTCACCAGGCGCCATCTTGGGGGAATCCGGTGCGCACGAGGTGGGCTCACCCCATCGATCTCCAGTGATGCCGCGGGTGGTGCCTTCATGGTGTCAGCGGGGATGGATCCGGTCGCTCCTCCGGTTGCTGCTGGGAGCCTCTGTTGAACGGTGAGTGCTTCGTTTAGTGTTTCTAGCACGGGGGACCCTCGCGGCGCCATTTTAGGTGGTGTTAGAGAAGACGGTGGAAATCTCCCGGGAGGGCCTCTCTTTGTGCAGGGGACACCCGTCAACGCTCCCTGGACTGCCTCTGCTCCGCGATCCTTTCAGATGCTCTAACCGGGTGGTCCTCCCTTTCCCAGGGTCTGTTGTCAGGCTGGTGAGCGTGGCGGAAGGGTTCCGCGGGGAGGCCCAGGGTTTTAGCCAGAGGTTCCATATCTTCGGGCTGCCGGATGGTCAGGAATTTTCCTTTGTGGGAGATGGTCAACTTAAAGGGGAAGCCCCATTTGTATTTAATTCCCTTCTCCCTGAGTAGGAGTGTCAGGGGGCGCATTGCCTTCCGTCTGTCCACGGTTAACTTGGATAGATCATTGTAGATCTGTAATGGCTCATTTTGGAACGTGATCGTGTCCTTATCCCTGCAGGCTCCAATCAGTTTATCCTTAGTTGAGAAACTGTGGAGGCGCACGATCACGTCCCGCTTGCGGTTAGGGTCTTCTGAGCGCGGACCCAGTGCCCTGTGAGCCCTGTCTATTTCCAGGTCCCGGGGGTCGAGATCAGGGGAGATAGTGAGGAAAAAGTCCCGCAGGTAAGCCCTGAGCTGGGAGGGCACTATCGCCTCGGGGATATCGCGGATCCGCAGGTTCTGCCTGCGGTCCCGGTTCTCTTGGTCCTCCAGACCGTCCCGGAGGGAGTGAATCTCATGTCCCAGGCGAATTATCTCGTCGTCAGCCTCTGACTGATGTTGGAGGGCTTCATCCAGCCTAGCTTCCAGGGTTGTGGTTCGTTCTTGCAGGCCCTGAATATCATGCTTTATCTCAGCCACCGCCTCTTTAATATTCGCCTCCAATGATCTTTGGAGCTTAGCATGTAGCTCCTCGAGAAACTCCTTTGTGATTCTAGCGTCTGGTGATGGAGGGGTCTCAGCGGGGCTCGCCGGGCTAGTGAGGCCTTGTGTGCCTCGTGCACTAGATGTCTGGGGGCCATCTTGCCTCCTGCCTCCCGTCTCAGCAGATTGTTTAGCGGGGGTAAAGAACCTTCCAACCCCTTGGGGCTGTTGATTTTTTCCCCTATTTGCCATCCCTGCGGTTTCAGGGAGAGATTCTATGCTTTTTGGGGTGTTTTTGGCCGGGTTAAAAGGTATAAAATTGGTAATTATACAGAGGGGTCTCCAGAGCTCTCCCTTTACCCGTCTGCCCTGGATGACGTCATAGACACGCCCCACACTTGTTTCTTTTATTCATTATTTAAACACCAATGATTTAAATATTAGATTCACTTTTGAGCACAATATTAATCACATTCATTATTTAGATTTGCTCCTGTACATTGACAATGAAATGGCTATCCAGACGGACATATACAGAAAGGAGAATTCCAGGAATACGCTTCTCAGTGCACAGAGTTGTCATCCACGATCACTGATCAGGAGCATTCCTGGTGCTCAATGTATGAGATTAAAAAGACTCTGTTCTGATAATTAAGTATTTTTGTCTCGGTCAAAGGATATGTCTGATAGATTCTTAGCCAGGGGTTATTCTGCCAAGGATGTTCTAGCTGCCTTTGTTAAAGCAGATACCATGGATAGGGATGTTCTCATTCACTGGAAAAGATCTTCATCCAATAGAGAGAGCCAAATCTTCATATTCTAACTCTACACAGAGTCCATTCTTTATTACAACATACAATCAACAATCTCAACAGATTTGTAATATAGTGTCAAAACATACACTCCTATTGTCACTGGAATAGTATCAATGGCGCTAAACACAATCTACAATAAATGATCGTATAAATATACAAATACAATAAAAATATAAATATACAACCGGATGGAATTGATGGGTGATCTCGGCCAACGTTGATCAAACATGAAATAAGAAAAAGAAATACATAGTGTAATACTGATAAAACATGTATAAGACAAATACATAAAAAACCAACAAACAAACAGACAAGAGTTAGCAAATATTAAAATATTACAATTAGCAAATGATAAAATAATAGTGTAGCTGAAACACACAATGGACTAAAAATGATGAATTTAATATATTATAAAAACATACACAACAATTAAGCACAATTAAAGGACCCAATCGATATCCGTCCGAATTGCCCGCTTACCGAAGCCAGAATATATAACCGCAGTGGATATTTTAAGAGAGTATCCCCTCTCACAGTAACTGGTTCTCTGACCGGCACAGCTTGCAGATGGATTTCCAGAAATCGCCGCGTGCTGATGGTGTAGAAATGGAGAAAGCGTCCCTCCACGCGGTAACAGGGGCAGGAGATCACTGTCTTGATGTTGAGCAGTCCGGGCATGCGCAGAAGCGCCCGTCACAGTATTGACGGCACCGCAAACTCTCCTGCTCCTCGCGGTCGCGTATCATCCAAATGGCGGCAGATTCAAAAGTGCTGTGTGTCACAGAACTGCACGGCTGGGCTGGCAATGGAAAAAGGCAGCTGACGGCAACGGGGGGATAACGGGGACCACCCAACGCATTTCAGAAGCAACGGCTTCCTTCATCAGGGGTTAAATTGAATAAAGAAGTCCCTGTGTGTCCGGTTATTTATAGGAAGAATTTAAAGGTGCAAGCACCTGAATGAAGTCCCGGTCAGGCGCAGTGATCTAAATATAAACTGCGACATGATATCAGCAACACCATAAAAATACATGAAGAATACATAAACAAGTAGAAAACAGTAGAACTACATATATATAGAAACATGAAACATATAAAAACAATTAGCAATTGCAATCAAATTAGATGATTTAAATCATAAAATATATTATTATTTAAAAATATATTATTAAAAATATTATTTGGAAATAAGGATAGACAGCATGCTGTATATGGAGTGAAGTGACCATTTGTAATAAACAAATATGGTCAAGGGTGAATCTAAAGGTTTTAGGTCACAAACATAGCTAAGATTTAGATGACATTGTCTGGTTGTTGAATAGAGATCTACTTCATAGATGTTACAGAAATACTAATAGTGGTTACATAGAAGTGAATGACCTAGTGTATCAGTATAATATACTTATTAAATAAAATATTAATGTGATGCATAATATATATATATATATATACACCCATTGTGTAAGTAATACCCAATAATTAATAAATGTGTAATATTAATACGTGTAATAATGAGGTGTAGATATAATGGAATCATATAATGTGTGGACTAATAATACTATGAACATTAACTAAAGTGAAATATTAATGTGAAATATTTGGAATATTTTTAAAGTAATCTTTTTAAAGTGCAATAATAATTATTTCTCCAACAGGAATGATTTTAAATCAAAATCAACATTAAGACCTTGTGGAGTCAGTGTACGGAGTTCGTAGATCCAAAAGGATTCACGTCTCCCTAGTTGTGTAGTGATGTTACCTCCACGCCAATTAGGTGTAATGGCCTCTATAGCTATACATTTCAGACCCAAGGGACTTCCACCATGCACCTGGAGAAAATGATTCGAAACGCTATGAGTAATTAAACCTTTTTTAATGTTGTAAATATGTTCATAGAGACGGCGTTTGATGGGCCTAGTTGTCATACCCACATACTGCAGACCGCAAGGACACTCAAGGAGATAGATGACATTTATACTATTACAATTAATTAACTGTTTGATATTGTATATTTTCGTTGTGGTCATAGATTTAAACGTGGCGCTTCTAGAACTGAATTTACAGGCTGTACATGAAATGCAAGGGAAATACCCATTTATTGTTTTATTAGTACGAATATTTTGACGGGATAAAGGACAACTAGGAGCTAATTTTTGGCCCATATTTCGAGCTTTGGTGAATATTATTTTAGGATGTAGGGGTAAAAGATCTACCAAGTCCCTATCCTTCCTCAGAATGGGCCAATACTTACGTAAAGTATGCTTGATGGCCGGAGCCATCTGGTTATATTGGGTAATAAATGGTATATTTATAGAAGAACTGTCTTTATTTTTTTGTTTATATTGAAGAAGAGTGCTTCTATCAATATGATCCACTTCAAATATGGCTCGATCTAGTTGAGTAGAAGAATATTGTCTATTAATGAATTTGTCTTTTAATACATCTATTGAATTTTTGGATTTAGTTATTTTTATAATGGATAATAAATTACACACAAAAACATTTTTTAAGAAGGTCCAGGCTAACAACTATCTACATGCCAGCAGTCATCACAACCCTACATGGATCAATAATATACCCAAAGGTCAGTTTACACGTTTGAAGCGAAATAATTCCACCACTGAAATTTTTCATCAGCAGGCACATGATTTAAAAGACAAATTCATTAATAGACAATATTCTTCTACTCAACTAGATCGAGCCATATTTGAAGTGGATCAAATTGATAGAAGCACTCTTCTTCAATATAAACAAAAAAATAAAGACAGTTCTTCTATAAATATACCATTTATTACCCAATATAACCAGATGGCTCCGGCCATCAAGCATACTTTACGTAAGTATTGGCCCATTCTGAGGAAGGATAGGGACTTGGTAGATCTTTTACCCCTACATCCTAAAATAATATTCACCAAAGCTCGAAATATGGGCCAAAAATTAGCTCCTAGTTGTCCTTTATCCCGTCAAAATATTCGTACTAATAAAACAATAAATGGGTATTTCCCTTGCATTTCATGTACAGCCTGTAAATTCAGTTCTAGAAGCGCCACGTTTAAATCTATGACCACAACGAAAATATACAATATCAAACAGTTAATTAATTGTAATAGTATAAATGTCATCTATCTCCTTGAGTGTCCTTGCGGTCTGCAGTATGTGGGTATGACAACTAGGCCCATCAAACGCCGTCTCTATGAACATATTTACAACATTAAAAAAGGTTTAATTACTCATAGCGTTTCGAATAATTTTCTCCAGGTGCATGGTGGAAGTCCCTTGGGTCTGAAATGTATAGCTATAGAGGCCATTACACCTAATTGGCGTGGAGGTAACATCACTACACAACTAGGGAGACGTGAATCCTTTTGGATCTACGAACTCCGTACACTGACTCCACAAGGTCTTAATGTTGATTTTGATTTAAAATCATTCCTGTTGGAGAAATAATTATTATTGCACTTTAAAAAGATTACTTTAAAAATATTCCAAATATTTCACATTAATATTTCACTTTAGTTAATGTTCATAGTATTATTAGTCCACACATTATATGATTCCATTATATCTACACCTCATTATTACACGTATTAATATTACACATTTATTAATTATTGGGTATTACTTACACAATGGGTAGTTATATATTATGCATCACATTAATATTTTATTTAATAAGTATATTATACTGATACACTAGGTCATTCACTTCTATGTAACCACTATTAGTATTTCTGTAACATCTATGAAGTAGATCTCTATTCAACAACCAGACAATGTCATCTAAATCTTAGCTATGTTTGTGACCTAAAACCTTTAGATTCACCCTTGACCATATTTGTTTATTACAAATGGTCACTTCACTCCATATACAGCATGCTGTCTATCCTTATTTCCAAATAATATTTTTAATAATATATTTTTAAATAATAATATATTTTATGATTTAAATCATCTAATTTGATTGCAATTGCTAATTGTTTTTATATGTTTCATGTTTCTATATATATGTAGTTCTACTGTTTTCTACTTGTTTATGTATTCTTCATGTATTTTTATGGTGTTGCTGATATCATGTCGCAGTTTATATTTAGATCACTGCGCCTGACCGGGACTTCATTCAGGTGCTTGCACCTTTAAATTCTTCCTATAAATAACCGGACACACAGGGACTTCTTTATTCAATTTAACCCCTGATGAAGGAAGCCGTTGCTTCTGAAACGCGTTGGGTGGTCCCCGTTATCCCCCCGTTGCCGTCAGCTGCCTTTTTCCATTGCCAGCCCAGCCGTGCAGTTCTGTGACACACAGCACTTTTGAATCTGCCGCCATTTGGATGATACGCGACCGCGAGGAGCAGGAGAGTTTGCGGTGCCGTCAATACTGTGACGGGCGCTTCTGCGCATGCCCGGACTGCTCAACATCAAGACAGTGATCTCCTGCCCCTGTTACCGCGTGGAGGGACGCTTTCTCCATTTCTACACCATCAGCACGCGGCGATTTCTGGAAATCCATCTGCAAGCTGTGCCGGTCAGAGAACCAGTTACTGTGAGAGGGGATACTCTCTTAAAATATCCACTGCGGTTATATATTCTGGCTTCGGTAAGCGGGCAATTCGGACGGATATCGATTGGGTCCTTTAATTGTGCTTAATTGTTGTGTATGTTTTTATAATATATTAAATTCATCATTTTTAGTCCATTGTGTGTTTCAGCTACACTATTATTTTATCATTTGCTAATTGTAATATTTTAATATTTGCTAACTCTTGTCTGTTTGTTTGTTGGTTTTTTATGTATTTGTCTTATACATGTTTTATCAGTATTACACTATGTATTTCTTTTTCTTATTTCATGTTTGATCAACGTTGGCCGAGATCACCCATCAATTCCATCCGGTTGTATATTTATATTTTTATTGTATTTGTATATTTATACGATCATTTATTGTAGATTGTGTTTAGCGCCATTGATACTATTCCAGTGACATACTCTTGTCTGACCAGGGGTCAGAGACGTATCTAGGCAGCTACACGTGGCCAATTTATATTACTCCTATTTTTATTTTATTTTCATTAGCGCTACCTATTGTTTTTTATTGTTTTTTATTATACACTCCTATTGGATAAGGACATGTGTACTATGGTCCAAGGTGGGCCTAGATTTACTTATCGCAAGGCCAAAACACTGGCTTTTCATTTATCACCAAGTACTTTCGATTCTAGATCTAGCTTTCTTAATGTTAGAGGTATACCTAAGGGGTTTTTCACGTGTGGTAACTGTTCTATGTGCCAATATGCATCTGCTACTAAATTTATTACATATAATAACAATGTTAGAAAATATTATATCAATAATTTTCTCAATTGTAATACGAGCTTTGTTATTTATGTCCTTTGTTGTGGGTGTGGCCATAGATATGTATGTTCCAAGTAGAAAGATGTGTTTCAAACAGTCCAGGAGGAGCAATTTATAGGGAAATAAGAAACAAAAAAACAGTGCAAATTTAAGTGCAGACGTTGAGACTATGATGATTTAAATGACAATATCTTGGCTCTGCCGGTCTTTCTACTCACAAGATTTAAGTGGGCGCGGATCTTGTCACCTATCGCCGCTACATAGATGATATTTTTATTATTTGGGGTGGGGGAGAAGGAAAACTTATTACATTCCTAGACAACATGAATAAGAACACATACAACCTTTCTTTTACCAATGAGTGGAGTCACACAACGGTGAATTATCTAGACTTAAATATCTATGTTGAAAATAAGATGCTAAAGACAAGAACACACTTCAAGGACACGGATAAAAATAATTTTATTAGGAGAGACAGCTGCCATCTAGCGAGATGGATGGACAATGTTCCAGTCAGCCAGTTGATACGCATCAAAAGGAATTGTACAGATCTTGATGAATGTGAAACACAGTCAGATAGGATTCAAAGCAAATTTCTGGAGAAGAAATACATCTTTCTACTTGGAACCCGGGAACAGGTTCTACCAGAGGGTTTGACCAGGGATTTATTATTTGAGCACATATTGTTATATAAATATTGCACTATTAACTTGCACGTAATCACTATTATATTTAAGTTGTTAGCGCCTTATATTCACTTATTCACATATACTGTTTGTTTTTGGTGAGTGGGCAGCACACTTAAGTGATAATGGATGTATCAGAATCAAACGTTAATGTGTTTGCTAAGAGATTACAGAGAAAGATTAATTTTAATAAGGTAATAGAGGAAGAGGAAGAGACTAAAGATGAAAATATTGAAAAAACTATCTCTGATGAATTCATTAAATTGGAAAAGTTAATGATAAGAGACACAAAGAAGTGGCTAGATGTGGTTTTTTTTACAAAGGTATAAAGAATGTGGAATAATTCCTAGAGGCTTAAGAGTCCGCAAAAAGCCATCTTTCGATTTGGAAGATGAAGTATTTTTGCACAATTGGAACGAACTATTGGATAAATGCTCTTATGGTTTAATTGATCTCATCTTAGAACAACAGAACTTACATTTGAAACAGCTAGATGAGGAAATTAATGAGATCAAAGAGAAATTAACCCCTTTCGAAGATACCAAGGAGTTTAATGAGAAAAATGTATTATTACAGAAAAAACTTGATATTCTTGAAAGGGACACAGATAACAACAAAACCAAGAAACTACATAGGGATGAGGAAGACTACAGAAAGGGGGAACAAAGGAATTGGACTATAAATAGAACGTATAAAAAACATTATAAATACACATATAGAGATAACAGTTCACATCAAGAGAGACCACCACCAGGAGAAACATTTAGGAAAGATAGGTATGATAACAAACAAAGAGATGGTTCAACAAAAAGGACAGAGAGATAACCTAGAAGGGATTCGGATAGAGGAAGGGCTAACTACACACCTATTAATCAAACGAGAAAAGAGAAAAGAGAAGAAGAAAGGCTGATTAAAAATAATAAAAAAACTAATTCAGTAGATTTCAGAGAAAAAGATGAGAAAAATAGTAGCCGGGAGAAACGGGAAAGTATAGATTCCCCTTCTTTTTTAGATGTAGGAGAGGGCCCTTCCACTTTATGGGAAGGGAAAAACAAGAGCCAGCAGAGACAAGAGAAAGGGATAAATGGCAACAACAAAAGAGGAAGACTGTCAGAGGAAAGAGAGGCAGACGAAAAAGGGAGAGAAAAGAGAAATGCAAAGTAGAAATTAATAATGTATTTAATCTGAGTGGAGTAACCCTTACAGATCCACAGAAAAGCATTCTCTCCAAAGGTTTATCATTTGCGCCCATGAAGGGGCATAGTAATTTTGATTTGTTCATAGATGCCAATCGGTATCTTAGGAAGTTGACTGTAAAAAGATATTTTTTAGGTAGACACACAGAACCCAAAGTGAATATAGAAGTGCCCCCTGTTGTTGAACAGGAGAGACAATTTATCCATACAGGGCTGAGGCCTAAATCATCTTTCTTTCCCCACTTCGCTTCAGGTAATCATTTGGAGGTTTTTTTCCAAATGATTACTAAAGACTTTGAAGATTTGACTAAAAAAGAGAACACACAGTCAAATAAGAGGAAAACTGAAAATCTAACTAAAACTGAAAAAGAAGGTCTAAAACAACTAATGGAAAGGGAAAACCTCATTATAAAACAGGCGGACAAAGGAGGTGGCATCGTCCTTATGGATAAACCAGATTACGAAAAGGAAGCACTAAGACTTTTGGGGGATATGAACACATACAACAAGCTACCTTCCAATCCGATTAAGGAATATACAGGGGAACTTAAAAAACTTCTGGATGGGGGAAGGGAGACAGGCATCCTGGATGAAAAAGAGTACAAGTTCCTATATCAGGATAAAGCCAGGATGCGTGTCTTCTACTTCCTTCCCAAGATACATAAGAGTGTAGTCAATCCCCCAGGCCGACCAATTGTCTCGGGGATTGACTCACTAACCGCAAACCTCTCAATGTATATTGACACCTTTTTGCAGAAGTATGTGACTCAACAAAAATCGTATCTGCGAGATACAACGGATTTGCTAAATTTGTTAAAAGATGTGACATGGGAAGATCATTTTATTTTAGCGACATGCGACGTCGCATCTTTATACACAGTAATACAGCATAATTTGAGAAGTGCCGCCACGAAAAAATTTCTTCAGGGGGATGAGACCTTAGAAGAATCACAAATTAATTTCATTATTGATAGTATCAATTTTATTTTACATCACAATTATTTTTGGTTTGGTGATTCATTTTATTTACAAAAATGTGGAACGGCGATGGGGACGAGATTTGCGCCCAGCTACGCAAACCTATTCGTAGCAGACTGGGAAAAGGACAACATCTGGAGTGGTAACGAGCTGGGCGCGGATCTTGTCACCTATCGCCGCTACATAGATGATATTTTTATTATTTGGGGTGGGGGAGAAGGAAAACTTATTACATTCCTAGACAACATGAATAAGAACACATACAACCTTTCTTTTACCAATGAGTGGAGTCACACAACGGTGAATTATCTAGACTTAAATATCTATGTTGAAAATAAGATGCTAATGACAAGAACACACTTCAAGGACACTGATAAAAATAATTTTATTAGGAGAGACAGCTGCCATCTAGCGAGATGGATGGACAATGTTCCAGTCAGCCAGTTGATACGCATCAAAAGGAATTGTACAGATCTTGATGAATGTGAAACACAGTCAGATAGGATTCAAAGCAAATTTCTGGAGAAGAAATACAGCGAGAAACTTCTAAATAATGCTAGGGAAAAAGTTAGAAATATGAAAAGATCTGACCTATTGAAAGTGAAAAATAAGACAAAAAAGGAGAATAGAAATTTTGAATACGCTTTCCTTACGGGTTACAATAGGGAGGCAAATGCCATCAAAAAAATCCTATTTAAACACTGGGAAATTTAAAAAAATGACCCTGTCTTAGGTCCAGCTATACCTGATAGACCTAGTATAGTCTATAAAAAAGCCAATAACCTCAAAAATAAACTGGCACCTAGTGCATTGAGAAGCAATAAAAACTGTACGGATAAAAGCTGGCTGAACACAAAAGGGTTTTTTGGGTGCAAGACATGCACAGCCTGTCGGTTTAAATCATCTGACCAAAATCAATTTGTATCAAATGTTACAGGCGAAAGCTTCCAAATATCAAGTTTTATAACCTGCAGGACAGACCATGTAGTTTATCTCTTGGAATGTTCCTGCAGGTTACAATATGTTGGAAAGACCATAAGGCCTGTACGGACGAGAATACTAGAACACATCAGTGGGATTCATAGGAAGCTGCAGAATCACAGTATTCCAAAACATTTTTCAGATTTCCATGCTGGTGAACCGACAGGCTTGCATTTCAAAGCTATAGAGCATGTTCTGCCACATTGGAGGGGTGGCGATAGGGGTCTGGAACTATTGAGAAGGGAAGCGTTCTGGATCCACCGCCTAAAAACTATGACACCAAGGGGCTTAAACGCTGAAATAGATCTATTACCCTTCCTAGTTTGAATGTACAACTTAACATGCTTTCCCCCCCCCTCACCCCTTTATTTGCCTTTCTGTTTTTTCTCCTCTAGGCTCAATTCATCCTCTAGGCTCAATTCATCCTATCTGTGTGTGTTTGCAGATATTGTCATCACACAATGTTTATTGACATTAAGAGTTAGATATTGTATAATATTTCATGATATGATAGTATGTATAAATGTATTGGAGTCACAATATATCTGTGATGCGATCATTATAGGGATCTAATCCCAGAGATCTTTATATTTGACAAAACATGTCCAATTGTAAGTTGTGTTCTTAGGTTGTTCATATAAATAAGTGTAAATGAAATGTCATTCTCCACCCAAATTTGTAGTTATTCACATAAGATAATATTCATTAAATTATAATGGATATTCATAATTGTTATTTAGTTATATTCCCCCTGAGGATATCCTTAGTGCCAGTTAACATTAGAAATAGTTAATTATAACATCTGAATTCCACCAAAAAAAGAAAAAAAAAAATTTCCCTGAGCCATCTGTATTGCCATATAAAATTATAAATATAGAAGCAATTTTTTCCTTTATCTTGCTAGATGCAAAAACAGTTTAAATAAATAAATATTGGGTCTCAGTAATCCTTGCTGCATAAATTCAGCTGCACTATGAACTACTTAATATAACTAATTAAAACCCCCCTCTGCAACTGCTGACCAACTTTAGCAGTTTCCTAACAGAATGAACCAATTCCCCTCTAAAAATGCAGTTTACACCATGTACTTTGTTTGAAGGATCTCTCTAAAAATAGAGATTAATATAAGAATTGTTAAACATGAAGATATGAACCTACCTACTCTCATTATGAAGTTGCTAATTATAAAATGAAATAGATTAGTAAATTGCAGCTTATATTCTACACACTGAACAGAATCTAATTGGTAAATAGGTGTAAGTCTCCTGTAGATGGATAATACCATAAATATAAATGTAGTGAAATTTAGTATAACTATGAGAATGATGTTTCATCAAGAACTAAAGCATGTTAAATGGTTTTATATGTGTAAAAAGTGTAAAAAATGTTACTCCTATATAGAACAGTTGTGTATAGATTATTCACCATAGCGCTGATATAATTGTCAGCATTGATTGTTTAACAAGACCAGAGAGGGTATATAAGCACAACAATTAACCCTAACACTCACACACTCCTGACGAAGCCATTGACAGCTTGCTAAGCTGGGCGAAACGCGTAGAGTGGCTTTTTGGTCTAGTGAGGGATCCGTAGCTGTACCTTCCACTGAGCAGTGACGTCACACGCACCGGAGGAGAAGCTGAGCTGAGAGTCCCAGGCTGCAGACGACTGACATCCAGAGCCAGAGAGGAGGCGGTGAGATCGGCGGAGTACCCCCTAGAATCATTGTGATTGTGATAAATGCGTTTTTAATTTTGGCACATTGTAAGTGCAAATTTTATATGCTTATACATTTTTTATAAAGTTTATTAGAAGACTGATCGCGCTATGTAGCTTTGTTTCTTCCCTCATGTATATCGTGGTCACTCTGAGGAAATAAGCCTGGAGGGAATCCCACAGCACACAGCCACAACCTGGGGTGGCAGCCCTACTTGCCAACTGCTTACTTACCACTTAAATCTTGTGAGTAGAAAGACCGGCAGAGACAAGATATTGTCATTTAAATCATCATAGTCTCAACGTCTGCACTTAAATTTGCACTGTTTTTTTGTTTCTTATTTCCCTATAAATTGCTCCTCCTGGACTGTTTGAAACACATCTTTCTACTTGGAACCCGGGAACAGGTTCTACCAGAGGGTTTGACCAGGGATTTATTATTTGAGCACATATTGTTATATAAATATTGCACTATTAACTTGCACGTAATCACTATTATATTTAAGTTGTTAGCGCCTTATATTCACTTATTCACATACAATATCTGACCACACCACTTCAGCCATCCCCCCCACGCACCTAAATCCGATATAGGTCATTCCTTATTGACCTAAGTCTACAAACGTTACCGCCCCCACACCAGGTCTTCACTGGGCTTAGCTCTGGCTGATAATTTACACCTCATACATAAACCTTGGCCCCTTGCAGACGCACCCACCAGAATGGCCTCCCACTGTCTCCGCACGTTCCTCCCATCAACCAATTAGATTGTAAGCTCTTCAGAGCAGGGACTCCCCTTCCCAAATACTACCTCTATGTCGCTGACTCGAATTCAAGATGCCTTTTCACCCAGACTCCTGGCTGCAGCATCTGTTTCCCAACTGCCTTATTAATTTTCCCTTGTACGCTCCACCGCCTCAGCTCGCAGCCTCCCCTTCCACACCCTCCTGTGGACTATATCTGACCACACCACCTGGACCATTCCCCAACACACCTGAATCTGCGCTAGATCATTTCTTATTGACCTAGTCTAATGATATTCCAGCGGTTCTGGCAACAACTGATGCCATCTCACCTTGCCTGCCCCACCAGAACCCGTTTCCCCATTTCCCGCTCATGCCCAAATTCATCCCGTATGGCCGGGAACCCACATGCTTCTTTGCCCAATGAATAAAAGAATACCCGATTATCCAAATGTCTGGAGGCACAAAACAGGTGCCACTGAAGCCAGCACCAAGTCCATCACTGGACCGTCACCAACTCCCACAACTCCACCGGGCATCGCCAGCCGACTGGATCTGCCTCAGGCACCAACCTCCTGAACTCTGCTAACTGCATTCGGGATAAAGAGTCAGCACCCCATTAGCCACCCCAGGTACATGCATAGCCCTAAAATGTATATTTAATAAAGTTACACAATAAAGCCACCACTGGGGGGGGAAAGGAACGGGACCCAAATTATTAACTGCCTCAACCACCCCCATATTGTCATTCCAGAATACTACATTCCAGTTAGCCACCTGTGCGCCCCAAAGTCCTATCGCAATTACTAAAGGAAAAATTCTAGGAGTGTCAGGGGTTTTTTTTGTGACCCCTCCCAAGATAGTGACCACCGCTCCGCACACCATGACCCCTCAAAATACGCTCCGAATCCCAATGCCGCAGCCGCAAAAAAGCTGGAGCTTGTTGTTGGATGTAGGCCAACCCCTTACAGTGTCCTCCCATTGTAGCACTGCAAGAACTCCACCCACACCCCCAAATCCTTCCGGATCTCCGCCGTTACCCTTACAAAATGATGTGGACGTCTCACCTCGGCCGTAGCAGCCGCTAGCTGTTTAGAAAATACTCTCCCCACGCATAATTCTGGCTGCAAAAACCAGGTGTCTCATTAAGGACTGAAACTTCTCCATGTTTTTTTGAGAGACATAAATGCCACCACGGAACTTCTTAAAGCCCTCAGCTTCTCCCCCGGCAACCTTTATTCCATAAGAACCGAAATAATTTAGATTCCTAAAAACAGAACGGTAGTGGGGGCCCTCCATTTTTCCTCTGTATCCAACCTGCCTCCCCCTCTGTATCCAACCTGCATCCCCCTCTGTATCCAACCTGCATTCCCCTCTGAATCCAACCTGCATTCCCCTCTGAATCCAACCTGCATTCCCCTCTGAATCCAACCTGCATTCCCCTCTGTATCCAACCTGCATCCCCCTCTGTATCCAACCTGCCTCCCCCTCTGTATCCAACCTGCATTCCCCTCTGAATCCAACCTGCCTCCCCCTCTGTATCCAACCTGCATCCCCCTCTGTATCCAATCTGCATTCCCCTCTGAATCCAACCTGCACCCCCCTCTGTATCCAATCTGCATTCCCCTCTGTATCCAACCTGCCTCGCCCTCTGTATCCAACCTGCATTCCCCTCTGAATCCAACCTGCATTCCCCTCTGAATCCAACCTGCATTCCGCTCTGTATCCAACCTGCATTTCCCTCTGTATCCAATCTGCATTCCCCTCTGAATCCAACCTGCATCCCCCTCTGTATCCAACCTGCATCCCCCTCTGTATCTAACCTGCATCCCCCTCTGTATCCAACCTGCATCCCCCTCTGTATCCAACCTGCATCCCCCTCTGAATCCAACCTGCCTCCCCCTCTGTATCCAACCTGCATTCCCCTCTGAATCTAACCTGCATCCCCCTCTGTATCCAACCTGCATTCCCCTCTGTATCCAACCTGCCTCCCCCTCTGTATCCAACCTGTTTCCAACCTGCCTCCCCCTCTGTATCCAACCTGCATTCCCCTCTGAATCCAACCTGCATTCCCCTCTGAATCCAACCTGTATCCCCCTCTGTATCCAACCGGCATCCCCCTCTGTATCCAACCTGCATCCCCCTCTGTATCCAACCTGCATCCCCCTCGGTATCCAACCTGCATTCCCCTCTGAATCCAACCTGCATCCCCCCTCTGAATCCAACCTGCACCCCCCCGCTGTATCCAACCTGCCTCCCCCCCCTGTATCCAACCTGCATTCCCCTCTGAATCCAACCTGTATCCAACCTGCATCCCCCTCTGTATCCAACCTGCATCCCCCTCTGAATCCAACCTGCATCCCCCTCTGAATCCAACCTGCATCCCCCTCTGTATCCAACCTGCATCCCCCTCTGTATCCAACCTGCATTCCCCGCTGTTTCCAACCTGCATCCCCCCCTGTATCCAACCTGCCTCCCCCTCTGTATCCAACCTGCCTCCCCCTCTGTATCCAACCTGCATTCCCCTGTATCCAACCTGCATTCCTCCGTATCCAACCTGCCTCCCCCTCTGTATCCAACCTGCATCTCCCTCTACATCCAACCTGCATCCCCCTCTGAATTCAACCTGCATCCCCCCGCTGTATCCAATCTGCACCCCCTCTGTATCCAACCTGTATCCAACCTGCATCCCCCCGCTGTATCCAACCTGCATCCCCCCTCTGCATCCCCCTCTGTATCCATTCTGCATCCCCCTCTGTATCCAACCTGTATCCAACCTGCATCCCCCTCTGTATCCAACCTGCATCCCCCCACTGTATCCAACCTGCATCCCCCTCTGTATCCAATCTGCACCCCTTCGGTATCCAACCTGTATCCAATCTGCATCCCCCTCTGAATCCAACCTGCATCCCCCCGCTGTATCCAACCTGCATCCCCGCTCTTCATCCATCTCTGTATCCAACCTGCATCCCCCTCTGTATCCAACCTGCACCCCCCTCTGTATCCAACCTGCATTCCCCTCTGTATCCAACCTGCATCCCCCTCTGTATCCAACCTGCATCCCCCTCTGTATCCAACCTGCATCCCCCTCTGTATGCAACCTGCATCCCCCTCTGTATCCAACCTGTATCCCCCTCTGTATCCAACCTGCATCCCCCTCTGTATCCAACCTGCATCCCCCTCTGTATCCAACCTGCATCCCCCTCTGTATCCAACCTGCATCCCCCTCTGTATCCAACCTGCCTCCCCCTCTATAGCCAACCTGCCTTCCCCTCTACAGTACATCCAACCTGCATCCCCCTCTACATCCAACCTGCATCTCCCTCTACATCCAACCTGCATCACCCTCTGAATCCAACCTGCATCCCCCCACTATATACAACCTGCATCCCCCCTCTTTATCCCCCTCTGTATCCATTCTGCATCCCCCCTCTGTATCCATTCTGCATCCCCCCTCTGTATCCAACCTGCATCCAACTCTGTATCCAACATGCATCCCCCTCTGTATCCAACCTGCACCCCCATCTGTATCCAACCTGCACCCTCCTCTGTATCCAACCTGCCTCCCCCTCTGTATCCAATATGCATCCCCCCCTGTATCCAACCTGCATCCCCCTCTACAGTACATCCAACCTGCATCACCCTCTACATCCAACCTGCATCCCCCTCTACATCAAACCTGCACCTCCCTCTACATCCAACAAAGAGTGGGGAGTGATCACAGGACCATACTAATTGAATGAAGTATTTATATTATTTTTTAAATAAAACTGTGTTTAACAACTTCTGAGTAGTTTTCTGAGTTAGTTTGGAGGGGACCTTAGTGCGCATGTGCAACAGCTGTTATTCATTGATTTTGTAATTAGGGTGCTGCAAGGGTATAAAAGGGTTTAGACCTCATTCCCCCAGTAATACTTGTCCCTGAAGAAGCTCCTTTGCTGGAGGGAAACGCGCGTTGGACGCGCAATGTTGTCAGTCTCCTACTTGGAGCTGTTTTTAATGTAGTGTTTGCAGTATCCTGGGTGTAACTGTGAAGACCATATGAGTTAAGTATTTATTAATCAATTTATGGTCAGTGTGCCTGCTATCCTTGCACCTTATGTGAGGTGTCTTTACATTAAATTGCTGTGTATTCAAGCCAGCACCGCTGTGTTTGGAAGATCTATAATACAGCTATTATACTATCACATGCCAGCGTTATTGTTCAGACTAATCTCTGTGTAAATGTGCAAGGGAGCTATATTTAGCAGTAATAGGATATTAAATCCTGTGGCCACCTACCTGAATATATTTACCAACAACTCTACAATTGGTCTCATCGTTGCCCCAGAGGGGTTAATACCCTACTCATAGCATTCCCTGTCTTTAACATCCCATCCTATCAACTGGTACTGGGATAGTATGAATAACTTACGACATGGTTGCTTGATAGCTATGATTTAATACATTTTTAATTCACATCACACGTTACTTTGGTAATATATGTTTTAAGGATTTATTAAAAGTTAATTTTTACACTTGGGTGGTGTGCATTTAAGTGAATACTTTTGGGGGCACATCCATTTTGTGTTTCCCCTTCCCCTTTTCTGATTCCCTCTACATCCAACCTGCATCCCCCTATGAATCCAACCTGCATCCCCCCGCTGTATCCAACCTGCATCCCCCCGTTGTATCCAACCTGCATCCCCTTCTGTATCCAACCTGTATCCAATCTGCATGATCGATGAACTGCGACAGGTTTGATGTCAGGGATTGAATGCCGGAGATTATTGGACGAGCTGGGGGGGTTTGTAAACATTTGTGGATTTTTGGGATTATATACAGTAGAATAGTGGAATTCATGGATGAAATGTATTTAGAAACTCAAATTCATTCTTAGATATAACTTGTTCCTCCATCCCTCCCTCCAGGTAATGTTCCATTGGATTAGAGGGGAGAGGTTCGTATGTCAATGCATCATCAAGTGATTCCTCTATATAATATTCTTTATCCATGACTACCAACCCCCCCCCCCTTGTCAGCTTGTTTTATAACTATATTTTAATTTTTATGTCAATTCACTAATGCTCCCTTGTCTTCCATAGTCATATTATCATTGGTGATTTTAAAACTTTGACTTTGTAATTCTAAATCATCTATGATCATCTCAGCAAATGTGCTGACAAACGTTGATGGTTTCTTAAACGGTGTAGTACCAGTGCTTGTTGAGGGTCTACTTTGTACATGTATATTGTTTGTAATAGTTTGGCTTGTTATACCATCTTTAATAAAATATTTCTTAAGTGCCAATTTACGGATGTATTTATGAACATCTATATAAAGCTGAAAACTATTTGGACCGTTAACTGGTGCAAAATAGAGTCCTTTGTTTAAGACTTTAGTTTCAGCTTCAGACAAAATGTGTCGACCGATGTTAAATATACTTGTTTTTACTGACTCACATGTCTGTGATGTTTGTCTTTTCTTGATTCTGCCCCCCCTCTTTCCTCTACTTTGTTTTTTCGCTTCTTGGTGTTAGAAGAGCATGAAACTCGGCTTCTAAAAGTGCTGGACCACCTTGAAAAAAAAGACTTAAACTGTCACTCGATAAATGTCGGTTCTGTCGAACCTCAGTGACCTATGTGGGGCATTAGTGTCAGCTGAGGGAATAGCTACCGATCCAGCCAAAGTAGAGGCTGTTGTGAATTGGCCTCGCCCAGACAATGTTATTGAACTGCGCTCGTTCCTCGGTTTCTGTAGGTATTATCATCGTTTTGTGGAGAGATACGCTAGCAGGGCCAAACCACTCAATAATCTTCTGAAAATATACCCTGAGGATACAGGCCGTAAAGCCACATCGGAACGACAGTCGTTTGGTGATAAGTGGATACCGGAATGTGAATAGGCCTTCCTGGGCCTGAAGAAGAGCCTGACGGCGGTACCAGTACTCGCTTACGCGGACCCAGAACAGCCCTACGTTCTACATGTGGATGCTAGTCTCAATGGCCAAGGTGCAGTACTGCACCAGAAACATCCTGAAGGGCTTCGGCCCGTAGCCTATGTCAGCCGCAGCCTGACTCCCAGTGAACAAAACTATCCGGTGCATAAGTTGGAGTTCCTGGCTCTAAAATCGGCAGTCATGGACAAACTCCACGATTATCTCTATGGAGTCGCTTTTGAAGTAAGGACGGACAATAATCCCCTCACTTATATTCTGACCTCAGCCAAGTTTGATGTGTCCGGACATTGATGGCTGACTGCGCTGTCTAATTATAACTTCACTCTGAAATATAAGCCAGGCCCTCTGAATGTTGGCGCTGATGCCCTATCTAGAAGGCCTGGACTAAGCGCCACTCTGGATGATGACCAATGGGACGGGATTCCAGGGCTCGGATTGCGAGCTATGTGCTGTACCACTGCCATTATCGACGACCAAGTAGCCTTTTCCGAATTAAGAGTTGCGGATTCTCTAGGGTGTTATGCCAAAGCTATCCCCGCCGCGTACTGTGATCCCAGTGGAATGCACATCACTTCAGATAAGATTATATCATGGAAAGACATGGTTCAAAATCAGAGTCGCGACCCTGTAGCAGGTGTTATATGCCATGCTATTCAGAAAAACCAGCCTGCTCTGCTAAAGCGCGCTCCTAGCGACGTAGTTGCCGTTCTTATGAGGGAAGCCGACAAGTTTGAGATAAGCAATGGACTACTTTATAGAGTGGTGAGATACCACAATCACCCGAGCAGACGACAACTGGTCCTCCCCAGGAACCTACAATATATGGTTCTGAGGGCATTACATGATGAACATGGACACCTTGGTATCGACAAGACCTTTGGACTCGTGCGAAGCAGGTTTTTCTGGCCAAAAAGGCTACTGGGACACAGGGTTCCCAGAAATCCGTGCTCAGCTGTAAGGTATTTCTAGATAATGATCTAGGATATAGCTGATGAATAAACGGATAAAGACAGGCAGGGATAGCCACCACTCTCTGTACACATATGTGACCGTGCTAATGTAATAGCTCCTAAGATGTGGGAACCTGTGTAGAATGGTCAAGTCAGTATAGAAATCCCTGACTTCCCAATACCACAGTAATAATGTCCCCCTGGAGAATAGACACTTATATTGGTAGACACCCAGCCATAGTGAATGAACTGGGGTACTCACGTAGGAGAGTTTTCTTGTCCGGTGGATCCCACGGCGTGCATCACGTGGACGATATGCAGCATGTAGTTCCTTGCGGAGAACGGAGCACAGCGATACCAAAATAAGGGGGCTAGAACCGATGTATGAATTAAAAATCCTTTATTCCATGGTAGACATCATGGCATGGGATGTAAAAGCCTCTTACGCGTTTCGGGCCGTCGCCCTTTGTCAAAGAGAATGTTTCACAGATTGCGTCTGCAGCAGCTGATATAGGAGTCCCTCCACTTCCAGCTGATTTGTGAGGTACATAATTCATGGCGCGAGATCGTGGAATTACGTTCCGATTGGCTCAGAGACTGGACCAATGGAAACAGTGCCCTGGTAATGACACGTTCAAGCCGAGGAGGGAGGGAGGCGTCCTAAATCAGAAGCGCAGCCAGTGTATGCTGAAATAAAACAGCACGCACTGAGAGAACAAAGTTAACTATTAAAAAACAACACATAAAAAAACATTTAAAAGCAATCTAATAGACTGATCTGGTAGGATGGATGGTCTCAATAATCCTAATGTCTTTGTATATACATATAGTAATGTAAAGTGGCGTGCCTACGTCACGAAACGCGTTAGGGTGGGAGGAGTTAGGATCCCGTGAGAGCAGTGCAGTGCAGTATCTGTGGTTTGAGAGGTGAGGAGTCTGCCAGAACCCTTGGTTGCAAACCGGAACGCAGCCGAGTGGGGGGAGAGACTCTGAATACACCTAACCGGAGAAGATATGCTGTGAGAGAGCCCTTCCTATCCGGAGCAAACACAGGAGGCACATTACAAGCTGCGTACGGCATCCTCATGACGTTTTGATATGCATGTATTCATGTGAGTACATGTGAGTAACCATTCACTTGTTTTTAGTGCAGGCTATTTAGCCGGTTTTTATAGGCTTGTTGAAGCCGTTTTATAAATAAATTTGTGACCCCCTTCTTTGCAATTGTTCAATTTCCTTGTCTGTGGGCTCGTGGGTGATTCTGGGAATCACGAAATCCCAAGAGACAAAGTAAGTACCCAGGGGATTCGTGGTACATAAGAACAGAAAGGGAATAAAGCACAGATTGTCTCCACTGTACCCTGAAAGAGACACTCCTGTAAGTGTATTCAGTCCACACTGGGGAAGTTGTTATTAAGGGGTTAACATCAAAACATCAGTAGTACTGCGCAATGGTGTACCCTTCTATCAATTTCAGGTGTATTGAAGAGCAGCAGCAGTAAAGAAACACTACAGCCATCCACTTCAAGTTTTGGACTTTGAGACACTCTTTAAAGACCGGATTGTTTCTTATGGACACAGTGACTCTTTAAGCGCCAGGTATCCTCCTTTCATTTTCACAGTCTTATTTGCAAATTGAGATATTTGCATTGTGGGAAGCCTACGGCAGCTTTGGCCTCTTGTTAATCACAATTGGTATTTGTTTTTTCACGTGTATGTCACACACTAATAGGTTTAGCGCTTGAGTTAGGGTATTCACTTTTTTATTCAAAAACAACACATAAAAAAACATTTAAAAGCAATCTAATAGACTGATCTGGTAGGATGGATGGTCTCAATAATCCTAATGTCTTTGTATATACATATAGTAATGTGGATATTCCAGGACATATGATATAGCCTGGTGTACAGTATATAACGGAGGAAGATACAGTAGATGCATATATAGACCTAAAGAATATAGCACGCCATTGTCGACGATGTGTCAGGTGCATTCAACGCAAGACCCTCCAGACAAGAGCAGCCCCCATGGGCATTTGTAGAGCTCAGGCCCCATGGACCTAGTGTGCATGGATTTCCTGTGTATTGAGCCCAACGCACGAGGAATATGTAATGTGTTGGTTATCACGGACCATTACACACGATATGCTCAAGCCTTCCCAACTAAAGACCAGAAGGCCAATACTGTTGCCAAGAACCTCTGGGAAACGTACTTGATGCATTATGGTCTACCCAATAGGCCGCATTCCGATCAAGGCCGGGACTTTGAGAGCAACCTAATTCGGGAATTGCTGAAAATTCTGATCACCACCAAGTCCCAAACCACCCCATATCACCCCAAAGGTGATGCCTTGCCCGGGCGATTTAATCGGACCTTGCTGGATATGTTGGGCACATTAACTGGGACGTAGAAGACAGAGTGGAGTCGGCATGTGGAAACTCTGGTACATTCGTACAATTGCACTCGCCATGAGTCCACTGGCTTTTCTCTCTATTTCCTTATGTTCGGGCGAGAAGCCCGGCTACCAGTGGATATACGTCTAAGAGTATCCAACGATGGAGTCCACAATGCCAATCACTTCAAATATGTAAGACGATTTCAAGAAAGCTTGCAACACGCATATCAACAGGCTGAAAAGTCTACTGAATAACTTAATGCTGGGAACAAAAAGTGTGAGATCCATCCTAGCGATGCCGTACTCCTCCGCAACTTGGGGGTACCGGGAAAGCATAAATTAGCCGACCATTGGCGGGATGGTGTTTATGAAGTGGAGTCACAGATGCCTGGCCTCCCTGTCTACCGCATCAAAGACTCTGAAGGCCGGGTAAAGGTATGGCATAGAAATCATTTACTCCCCATTCCGCAAATGGGAGAAGATGAACCTGAAATACAGGCGACTCCTCTGGATGGTGAGCTGAACCCACCGAGGTTGTTCAAGAGACTGTAACTGATACCACCTCTAAAGACCCTACCTATGAGAAGAGGGCTACAGCAGTGGACTACAAGTCCCATGAGTGTTAGGACCGACCACATGATGCCAGGGAGCCAATAGGGCACGAGGATCCTTGCAGGAAGGAAATAGAAGGCTGCGCAGGGGAGCACGTTGGGCAGTCAAGTTCAGGAAGGGGTAAGAGCTGCATGTGTAGAGAGGCAAGTAGCTTCTACACTAGGCCAGATAATTCCCCTTAGGCCCCAGTTAGGCCCTGAGACACACAAAGATCTTGGTTGCTGTAGGGACAGGCCCATTACAGGCCCATAGTAGGGATCCTGCGCCATTATCGCATATAGTTCAGGGACACAGCGGGCGCTGCATTTCTCTAGCAGAGGTTTGGGACCAGGCCTCTCCAGAGACAGAGATAATACCCGGGTAGGATCACCCCGGAAGGACGTCGAAGAAAGGATCGCGTGTCTGTGGATCCTTTGTGAAAATATGTCTGCTGGCCCGAGCGCTCCTAACCATACATACCAAGTGCACCAACTATAATATTCTTTTCATAGTGACCGCACGGTCACCACACACTGGCGTTTGGGTGTGGGACATTGGACATGGTGTGGGGGGAACACAGTGGAGGGTTGTGTCCTGCGAGACGCTTTGGGTAGTTGTGTCTCTAGTGGGAAGGAGTATGTTATGTATATGCATATGAGGTTGCTGGAGTGTGCTAGTAAACGTATTTGTTATTTTACATCTAGTGTGTACATCCTTGTATTGGTGTCCTGTGAGGGGCAACTCCCACTCCATTGGGATCCCTCCCAGGTGGAGGCGCTGCAATAAAGTAGAGGTAACATATCGCCCCAGGCTCTCCGTGGCAGAGGCTCAGGCCCTGCGAGCCAACAGGTTAACCACAGTGTGACGGGGGGGAGGATTAACCAGGCCTTAAATAAAGGTTATACCCAGCTGATTAACCCCTTCCTTCCCACTGCGGGTCATGATTAAACTGATTTGCTATGTTAAAAGTCAAAATGCATTGCTTGTTATACCCTCTAACCGACACATGGTGGCGCAGGAGAGCCCAACACTAGCCCTGATTGGAAAAGTGGGTAAAAGCTATCCCTTACTTGAAGCCTATAGAATATGTGCAAAAAAGCCCGGGCGCTACCCTAATAGGATAAACTAAGGGGTGATGAGAATCTAAAAATAGAACAATACGACCTTAAATAGTGATTAAGGGTCCCCTCTCCTTCCGAAACTCTTCCTGTTGCTCGAGACCCCAAATAGGACCTATCCAGAGTCCTTACGGTACAGAAAAACGAACAAAAAAGGGGGAGCACAGGTTGAGGAACTAAAACAAATATATCTATAATAAGGTGGTTAATAACTGTGATGTGAAATAAAATGTAAAATAACATAAACACTTACACGGCCTTGTGTAAATGCTTTCACATCAAGGTATCTTTACTCTTGCTGTTGTATCTTCTGTTTTTCTTCCACTTGTACTTGACTTCTCCGCTGGTCTGAAGTGGAACTTTTCTGGTCTTCTCTGTAGGGATAGCTTGTAATGTCGTCCTCGGAGTGAAAATGAGATAAAGACAAACACGTCAGGGATAAAGCAGAATATACTTATGACATAGACAGTTGTATTTGAATCAAAAAACGCAGAGATATACTGCGTACACTCACACGGGCAAGCGTGAGTGGTCTCTGGGGGGAGGTATCTTTTATTACACCTCACTCCAGGGCTGTCAAAGCGCCCTTCCTAATTTCCACACTATAAAATAGGGAAAAAGAGGGGGGTGAAAGGACAGAAGGTGAGTAGATGTGTGAGTAAGGTAATAAAACTCACATGGCCATATGTGAGTAAGGGCTATGATAGGTATCTTTTCCCCTCCGTGGTGTTCCAAATACCAAAGACCTTCAGCTGAGTGTTGCAATCACTCAAATGTTCCCTGAGCCACACAATGGTGCACAAAGTTGAAAGGGTGAAAAAGTCCTGATCTTTATTAAACACCAGCAGGAAAACGTCTCAAAAAACAACTAAAAAACAATTAATAACACTTAATCCAAAGCGGCTAAGAGTTGGAATAGATTAAAAGAGCCAAAACATCAGAGAAAGTTCGTGCAGGATACTCAAGTGCGCAGCTAGCTCTCCGCGTCCGGATGGTGTGCTGTGCTCCTGCTTCCTGCTTCTGACGGTGGCTCAAGTTAGACAAAAGTACTCAGGGATCGTAGCAACGCGTTTCGCCCTTCTTGGGCTTCCTCAGGCGCCTGAGGAAGCCCAAGAAGGGCGAAACGCGTTGCTACGATCCCTGAGTACTTTTGTCTAACTTGAGCCACCGTCAGAAGCAGGAAGCAGGAGCACAGCACACCATCCGGACGCGGAGAGCTAGCTGCGCACTTGAGTATCCTGCACGAACTTTCTCTGATGTTTTGGCTCTTTTAATCTATTCCAACTCTTAGCCGCTTTGGACTAAGTGTTATTAATTGTTTTTTAGTTGTTTTTTGAGACGTTTTCCTGCTGGTGTTTAATAAAGATCAGGACTTTTTCACCCTTTCAACTTTGTGCACCATTGTGTGGCTCAGGGAACATTTGAGTGATTGCAACACTCAGCTGAAGGTCTTTGGTATTTGGAACACCACGGAGGGGAAAAGATACCTATCATAGCCCTTACTCACATATGGCCATGTGAGTTTTATTACCTTACTCACACATCTACTCACCTTCTGTCCTTTCACCCCCCTCTTTTTCCCTATTTTATAGTGTGGAAATTAGGAAGGGCGCTTTGACAGCCCTGGAGTGAGGTGTAATAAAAGATACCTCCCCCCAGAGACCACTCACGCTTGCCCGTGTGAGTGTACGCAGTATATCTCTGCGTTTTTTGATTCAAATACAACTGTCTATGTCATAAGTATATTCTGCTTTATCCCTGACGTGTTTGTCTTTATCTCATTTTCACTCCGAGGACGACATTACAAGCTATCCCTACAGAGAAGACCAGAAAAGTTCCACTTCAGACCAGCGGAGAAGTCAAGTACAAGTGGAAGAAAAACAGAAGATACAACAGCAAGAGTAAAGATACCTTGATGTGAAAGCATTTACACAAGGCCGTGTAAGTGTTTATGTTATTTTACATTTTATTTCACATCACAGTTATTAACCACCTTATTATAGATATATTTGTTTTAGTTCCTCAACCTGTGCTCCCCCTTTTTTGTTCGTTTTTTTGAAGCCTATAGAAGCCGGCATTTCAATTAGAAATGTTAACTCTAGAACGAAAGCACCCAGAAACCTGATTTTTGGGGTGCAAATACAGTGAAACACTACATGCACATACATATAAATCTTACAGTGGTGACACGAACAGAACATGATGTTTTAATAAAGCGTGTATAAACTGCAGATTTTAAATGTAAGACAGGAGGTATTTTTGTAAGCCCGGAAAGGAATTCCTTGGGCATACAGCTGTGACATGGGTGAATTTTCGCTGGGGGTATTTTTATGACTGAGCCTGAAACGAGTCTCGCTGATTTAGCGTCCCCCCCCCGTCTAAAAGAGTGTCCATCATGAAAAGACCCAGAGACCCACAAAACTGGCATACTGATGCATCACAGTTGCCAGGCTATTGACACCTCTGGGTCAAAAATCAGTCTCAGCGGCGCCAAGGTATGGGTTTATCCCAGGTATGCTAAGTGGCATGGGTGTCAACTTGACCCATGCGCTTTGCATACCGGACAGCCTTTTTGACCGGTCTTATGATCTGTGGGTAACCTGGCTATTGGTGGGTTAATGGTTCCCACGAGGGGGATTGGATCCACATGTTAAGGATAGCTTTGGCCAGTCTATAACCGTGGCTCCCCAGGTATCCCCAGTGTGATTCCTGGATTTTGATCCATGATGTAAAGATGCAAGACTTTGTTCCAGCACAGCGGCAACCGGTCCAGGAGAGAAGGGGTTAATAACAAAGTAACCAAGGATTTGCCCCAAACTTCGGAATTCGTTAGCCCTGGTGACTTTGGAACGAATTCTAACGAAGTTCCACAAAATACTTTGAGGTGGCTGAGATATCAGATCGGCAAGTTGTGATCTGGCCACAGAACCTTTAAACCAAGGCTGCATTTCTGGCACTTGCAAGCAAAGGACAATTTATTTCATTCCAAGGACAATTTATTTTGTCCCCTTATGCCAGTAAGTGTTGTTTTAAGTGTATTCTGCAGATGTCGTGTGTTTGTTTATTAAGGAAATAAATCACAATTTATTTTGCAACTTGTTCTGTTCAATCAAGTACCCAGAAATATAAATGTGTTGATAAAGTTGGTGTCCATCGTGACACACAGCATTAGTAGTCTTCTGATTTCAAGCGGAAACGGGGCTACAACTCTATTGTTTCCCACACTAAACAAGCAAATGGTTTCTCCCATGTAAATACTTGGGTGTGACAGGTCACACTTTGTACTAAATTGTTTTCAACACCCTGAACTAGGGTTAGGCCAGGGGTGCGCAAAGATTTTCCTTGGGCGGAGGGGCCGGCGGTTGCAGAGGTCCCGCGCTCTACAGCAAGGCATTTCAATTAAATGCTGGGGGATCGCGTGAGGCCTCTGCAACTTCACTTACCGGGGTTCAGAAGCGTCATGTGAAGCATCGCCATAGAAACACAGAGTCAAATGATGCCGCGGGACCATGTGATGCCACATGACCCGGCACCATGGCAATGCGACGTAATTAACAACGCGGGGTTGCAATGTGATGTCAAATGACCCCGCAGCGTCATTTGACGCCGCAAAACAAGGTAAGGGGGTCGTGAGCACGGGGTACAAAAAGAAGGGGGGGCACGCAACTCCAATAGTTTGCGCACCCCTGGTTTAGGCAATAACAAAAATACTTCCCACCATAACAATATTCAGTAATTTAACATGATAACAATATTAAAGCTGCAGTTCAGGCAATATCCTGCATGTGTGTTTTTTTTAATAAATCAGTTCTGTAGTAAGAAAAAATACTTTTAGCATTTTCTGTTTTTAAAAAAACAACAACTTTGAAAGACCAATTTTCTTGTATGCTTTTTAAACAACCATTTGCTAAGGCACTGCCCCTTCATGTCCTGTCACAAGCACTGGCACCCCCCTTTGTCAGCCCTGCCCTCCCTCTTGCACATGTCAGTGCAGGAGTGCTCATGAATATTCATGAGCTTCCACTGACAGAAGCAGATGAAAAACATATCCCATATCTAAAGATGTCTCCAAATTTCGCCGATCAATACATGGAGAACAAATTGACCAGCAGCTATACAGTTCTTTAGGTAATTCGAGATTGCCCACATGAAACTATTGAATTAAAAAAATTCAAAAAAAATTCAAAAAAAAAAGACTGAACTGCAGCTCTAAGCAATATATTAGCACCCAATAGAAAACAAAAAAGCAAAAGTCATCAAAATGTTCAAAGTAATTTATTGTGAAACATATTTCTTAGATGTAGCCAGGTCCCCCCTGTCGTGGCTGACCCCCTCCTCCCTTTTGGCCAGACGCTGTGTGCGAGGGAGTGAGGGGGGGCCGGCGCGCGAGTAGAGAGGAATCCCTGGTAGCTAGGGTAGCGATCGGGCCGTCGCTAAGGCCGCCATCGCGTTGCCACTGGCCCGGCGGCTCAAGGAGCAGGGCGCCGCCATGCCTATGTCTGTTGCGCATGCGCAGTGACACAGACAGCGCGGGAAGGCCCCAGATAGCTCGCGCATGCGCGAGATGAGACACATGACCCCAGGGAGCCAATAGGGCTGAGGTATGGCCCTGCAGGAATAAAGATACATTTTGCGGGGTTTTGGCAGCACGCAGTCAGTCAGGATCCGGACCAGCTAGGGGTAAGAGGTGGATGCAGGGGTCAGTGACCCTCTGCATTAGGCCAACAGCCCCCAAGGTCTCAGTTAGGTCCTGAGCCACTTAGTAGTTTGTGGAGCTTAGGGACAGGCACTAGATAGGGACACTGCCCCATTAATTGGTTGATTAGTCAGGGACACAGTGCTGAAGCCATGCGGCCCTGCGAGGTGGGTTCTGGGCTCAGAACACCATCAAAGACCCTAAGACTAAGGTGATATTATCCGCGCTGGAATTCACCCAACGCGGTGTGGAGGACAACGTCGGATCGGGCGGATCCCCAGTGATATCGCGGTACCCGTGGCTGGAGCCCCGGGCAGGTAACCTGCAACTCACGTGCACCAACCAGGCCTATCACCAGACATAGTGGCTGCGCAGTCACACATATACACGCACATTGGTATCTGACTTTGGGAGTGCGAGACATTTGGGTGGGGGTTACTGGACACAGGGTGGGATCACTCTGTGGGAGGTTAGCGTCCGCCGTGGCGCAGAGTGGTTAGCGTCCGCCGTGGCGCAGAGTGGTTAGCGTCCGCCGTGGCGCATAGAGATTAGCGTTCTGTGTGACGCCATATGTGGCTTCTCTAGAGAGGAGCCACGGTTATGTTGAAGTGTAATGATATATGTTATGCTGTGCAGTAAAGACAGTCCTGTTTTATATTTGCTCGCTTTGTGTGATTGTTTCCTGTGAGGGTCTCCTCCCACTCCGTTGGGATCCCTCCCAGGTGGAGGCATTGCACCATGAGATATAATATGTATGTACCCCAGGTTCCCCAAGCGGAGGCTTAGGCTCCTGAGAGCCACACAGGTTGCACAGCAGGTAGTTGTATTCATAGGGAATACCCGTTACATTTGGAGGCGCTGCTGAGAGTCCTGGGGTGCCCCACTTTGTAGTTACCGTTACCCTGTCAGTCAGCATGTCTGCGCTCACGCCCAAACAAGTGGCCGACTGGGCCGAAAAGCTAGGAGAGCTTCTGCGACACGTGGTCGCCATAGACGGGGTGCCTGCTGAGGTCTCCATGTTTACTGTCTGCAGCGCAGTAAGGACATTACCTGGTCTGGCGGGCGCCCGCCTCATCAGCAAGCACTATAACATTGACCGGCAAGAGAACACCCTATTGCTAGCCACTGAACAAGCTAAACTTCCTGATAGAGGCCCACGAGTAGTGTATCTACCAGAGACTTTACCGCAAGGGTGCCCTCTAATTTACCCTGGAACCGTTTCCAGTCACGTCACTTCCCTCCCCAGACATGAGGGTTGGGACGACAGAGATATGGCCGCCAGTACACCCATCCAATCAGATATACCCCTACCCAGAGTGACCTTCTCTTCTGATGCTAGGCAAGGGGCCACCAGTTGGGCCGGTAGTCCGCCAACATCACTGGTTACTAACCGGTCCGCAAACAGTTCTACCCCAACCCCTAACAGGCAGCGAGCAGCGATAGCCAGTGGCTCCGACAATGACGGCTCCCTGCTAGGAGTGACATTCCCGCAGCTTGTGGAAGCGATAACTACGTCCGCCCAAGCCCAAAATTATAGGAAATTGAAGGCGTTCTCAGGAACGGTTCCTGTCCCCACAGGCGAAGAAAGCATCGATTCTTGGAAGGAGCACACCCTCAAGGTGATCGACGAATGGCCCTGCTCTGAAACGGTCAGACGGCAGAGAATCCTGGAAAGCCTACGACCCCCACCGGCCACCATGGTCAGTGCACAGCGTGACCAAGACCCTGATCTCTCTGCTCATCAGATGGTAGACTTGTTAGTCCAGATCTATGGCAAAGAGGAAGAGGAGAGCGAGCTGTGGTTCAAATATTACGCTCTCCGACAGAAGGAGAAGGAAGACCTGTCCGACTTCCTGCAACGCATCCAGCTGGTCCTGTGGAAATTGCGAACTTGCGGCCTCATCCTAGCTTCAGAGATGGACAAATATCGGCGCAAGCAGTTCCTCCGAGGGGCCATCCCCACGCATCACATCGTGATCATGATCAGGTGCTCACTAAAGGAGGGGCCTCCCCCTACCTTCATGGACATTCTGGGGATCGTCAAAGGGCATGAAGCCTATACCAAGCTGCACGCAGGCACCAAGGTCAGAGATCCTCCGGCCAGTGACACCCCGGGAGCCTCCGCTCACCGGACCAAGACACCTGTCAAAGAGGAATATGCGCCACCCAAGTCGCCCTCAACGAAAGGGCGGGCTTCGGGGAGATCCTCCCCCACTTACCCAAGACGACTGGACCTTAAAGACGTTGTCTGCTATAACTGTGGACAGGCCATTTCTCTAGAGAGTGCCCTAATGGAGTCACCCAAGAAAAGGAAACGCCCCGTAAAGGAAGCTCGGCTAGGACTATGATCTGTCAGACGCAGACCCCAGAAGCCAAGACCACGAGGCCACCCCCACGCCTTCCGAAGTCCCTACTGACCTGAGCCCAAGCGAAGGAACTCCATGGGGAGATGGTTTCTGTCAGGTGGGCCCTTCGGCCATCGTGCGTGTGGTAGTAGAGGGAGTCTATGCTGCTGCTCTATTGGACACTGGGTCTCAAGTGACCATAATATACCGGCACTTCTACGACCAACACCTGAAGCATTGTCCCCTGCGGTCGGCGGAACATATGAAGGTGAGGGGGTTGAGCAACAAAGATTACCCCATCGATGGGATTGTGAGCGTTCAACTGGAGATACTTCAATTGAATACCGGCAAGAAAAATCCCATGCATGTGGAGGCAATGGTGTGCCCAAAGCCTCAAGGACAGTGTCAGTACCCGGTCATCCTGGGGACAAATACGGATATAGTACGAGCTGTAGTCAGAGCCTACTTGAAAGAGACTAATGAATTGCCAATGGCCAATACACTCCTGGATCCTGTACTGAGAGAGGAGTGCAACCGAGTATATGCCTTAGAGCGTCACGGGGACCTCTACAATCGTCAACGCGGACTGACGACCATTTCACCAGGGGGAGTGAAACATCTGGCCGTCTGGTGCTGTTATCCGGATCGGGAGGAGACCGATCATCTGTTCTCTCTGGAAAGTGACCCTGAGGAAGAGAGCCAGAGAGGATATAGGGTAATACCTGAAGTAAGAGAGTGGACGACCAGAATTCCTCTCCGAACCCATGTGTATATTCAAAATATCTCTCCATTTCCAATGGACATCGATGTAGGGCAAAGTCTGGGCAGTATATATCCCGTCAGCCCGGTAGAAACAGCGCCCCAGGTGAACGCCGCTGCAGTAGGTGAGCGGTTAGTCGACCTGGACTTCAACTTCGGAGATTCGACCCTGCCAACAGAGTGGAAGGATCGACTGACGGCCAAGCTGAAGGAAAGAAAAACAGTATTTTCTACCAGCGAGATGGATGTGGGCCGCAGCCGCAGCGCCCAAAACACTATTAGGCTGAGTGACGCCACTCCGTTCCGTGAACGCTCTCGTCGTTTCGCCCCCAGGGATGTGGACGATGTAAGGGATGTCCTGGAGGAGATGAAGACCGCTGGAATACTGACGGAGTCGCGGAGTCCTTATGCATCACCCATAGTGGTAGTAAGGAAGAAGAATGGATCTGTAAGATTGTGCGTCGATTATCGAACTCTGAATAATCGTACGGTACCTGACCAATACAATCTCCCTCGTATTGAAGAGATCCTGAATGCTCTGAACGGGAGCCAATGGTTTAGTGTGCTCGATTTGCGATCTGGGTACTACCAGGTACCCATGAGTGAAGAGGATCAGGAAAAGACTGCCTTCGTCTGTCCTCTGGGCTTCTACCAGTTTACGCGTATGCCCCAAGGTATATGTGGAGCCCCTGCTACCTTCCAGCGGCTGATGGAGAAGACAATAGGGGACATGAACCCTCAGGAGTGTCTGGTTTACCTGGACGACATCATTGTCTTCGGAAAGACCTTGGAAGAGCACGAGGAGAGGCTGCTGAAGGTGATAGACCGTCTTGGCCAAGAAGGATTGAAGCTATCACTCGACAAGTGTAGGTTTTGCCACACCTCGGTGACCTACGTGGGACACATTGTGTCTGCTCAGGGGATTGCTACCGATCCAGCCAAAGTGTAAGGAATCCGCTCCACGGTTTACTGGTTACCTTACCTTGCAGACCGGTGCAGTTCTGGAACAGCTCTCCTGAGGTTTGCTGCAGCCTGGATTCACTCAAAGCAATACACACTCCCTCTGGTATCTACTGCAGCTGTGCAGCCTTTCATTGCAAACTATACTTGCATTCACTCATTAGGGGCAGTACCTTCACACCCCCGCCGGGGATTGGCCCGCTGGCCTTTAAGTATTGCTTGCCCATAATGCTCCTTGCCGAGCATAGTCCTTACTGGATGTCAACTGTTTTGCCACAAGCTCTCGCTTGTTCCCCTTTGCTGATACCAGGTCACGCCCTGCGTCCTTCAGCTTCCTTCAAGCCGTTTGTTCTTCAATGCTGATTCCAGGTTACGTCCTGCATCCTTCAGCTCCCTTCAAGCCGCTTGTTCCCCTGTGCTGAAGCAGAGATTCGTTCCTGCGTCCTTCAGCCTCCTGGATTCCTGCACTAAGTAGTGGTTTCGTCCCTGCGTTCTGCAGTCTCCTGGATTCCTGCACTGAAGCGGAGGTTTCCCTGTATCTACAGCTTCCTGGTTCCTGGGGCCTACTCTTTCCCTAATATAGAGAGGCCGTGTCCTGGTTCCTGCGCTGAAACAGTGGATTCCCTTGCCCGCTCAGGACTTTTGCGCTGTAGCACTGGTGCACCCGTGCAGCTAGACGGTGTGCTATTCTGGTCTGCCTACCATCTCCTGTGACCAGCACCATGGGCCATGGTCGTCGCTCGCGCAAAGGCCAACCCCGCGCTCCTAAGCTGAAGAGGGTTTCTCCTATCTCCTTATTGCCGAACTCTTGCATGAACAATGTTTATCCTGACGTCTCCTGTTCTGACCCTGGCTTGTACAACGACGACGCTGTCTTCTCCAATCCTGATCCTGCGACATATGACTACGAACTGCGCAATCCGGATCAGCCTGCGCGGTCTCAGGTCGGTGCTTTTACAACCCCACCTCAGCCTCGCGGTCCGACCCTGGTTTGTGGCGAGCAGAACCCTGACAGTATGCTCGGCCCGACAAACTCGGACCCCGCTGAGGTGTGGGTTGGTAAGTTTTTTCCTAAAAACCTGTCCCAGCCTGTAGACCAGTCCCAGTTTGAGAATAATTATTTGTGCGATATAATACCTCTGATGGAAGATCCGTTTATGTTGGAGGGCTTGACTCCCTTGCAAAAGAAATGCCGTAATAATCTGGTTTATAAGGCTTACTGCCTCAGAGACTTAAAACAGTACCTGGCCCGTCTTTTGGCCATTGCTAACATTGCTTGCTCCCCTGATTCCCCTTTAACTGGGGAGGAGCTGAGTCCTGTGGAACTGGTCAACGCCTGTAGTACACTCAATGCCCTGACTTTATCCTTGGACATTCCTATAGTATTCCCGGAACCTTCCGTCATGGTGGCTCTCGCTCACGAGACGCTGCATTTACTTTCCCGTGCATTGGATGATTGCTTGTTAAAACAGGATCGTCTCTTAGCCGCTCACGCCGTCGTTTGGCGGTATCCCTCGGCTACCAGTCCTGTTGCTAAACCGGGGGACGTATCTCTCTCTCCGGGAGATGACCAAACAGAACTATTACCAATATCTCCCAACGTAGTAACTGCCACAGTCCCAAGCTCTGATTGTATGCCTGGGTTCCCTGACACTAATGATATGTCTACATTAACCCCTGCCGATCAGTCCTGTGAGGTCCCCTTGGAGAACACATATGTGTCACTAACTAACACTAAGGTTCTTGTATCAGAGAATAAGTCCCTTAGTTCTCCTATTTCTAGCTTTGAATCCCTCTCTCTAGGTCTTGAGGGTTTTTCAGCTTTAAACTCTGCTAGACAGTCCTGCGCGCTTTCCCCGTCAGAGAAAGAATCCCTAAGTTCTGTTCCCAGGGTTATTTCTGTATTAACCTCTGTGGGGCAGCTCTCTGAGTTTCCTTTGGTAAATCCCTGTTCTCTGTCAGCCACGGTCACGCCCCTAGCTTCAGACGAGAGATTCCTGCTCTCTTCTAATACAGAGAAAAGGTTACCTATGTATTACTCTCAGGCATTGTCTGCATTAACCCCTGTAAATTCTTGCTGCCTCCAAGTTAATGCCTTCGTTGTAGCCTCAGAGAATGAGTCCACAAGTCAGACAGCAGAGGTTGCATTGAGGGATTCCCATAACCGTACGGAGTCTCTAGATATTCTTTGCTATAAATCCCCTGCTTCAGCTCAAGTTTCCGCAGTTTCGTCTCCGGAGACTTCGGCTAAAGTTCTGGTTCCTGTTAAATGTATTCAGGAGTCAGGTTTTTCCCTAAGCTTAGTCGCAGAGTTCCTTCTCCCGGGTATTTCACTGAACCAGCCTGTCGCCCACATAGCGGTGATCCCTGCTTCAGCGCATAGTTCCCACATTATGGAGTCTGCAGTAAGTTCTGGTTTCCCAGACATCCCTTACCAAATACCTACTTCAGAGACCAGTACAGTTATGATTAACCCCCGTGTACTGTCTGAGTTCTCCTCCTCTTTAAGCTTAGGGTTAAAGGCATACAGTAGTCTGTATGTCTCTCCTGGGGTTCATATTGTGTTCCCAGGAATGTTTGCGGACGCACGGTTTTCTCCCAAAAGTGACGCTTTTTCATATAGATCAGTAAAAAGCTTGCATACTGTTTCCCTTTTTGCTGAATTGTGTCTTACTAGTTTTGAGACTCTGAGAGGTAATGATTCTCCTTCTGATTCTGAGGCTCTTTCTATAAGGGGTATCCTGTCTGGGGGCTCTCCTGATTTCTCTCTCCAGGCTAATCCTTTGGGGATCAGCATATCTGCGGTCACTCCCTTAGTACTGTCTGAGGACACCATGCACATATTACAAGTCCTGGGGTTTAAATCTGAGTTTTTTAGCTGTCCTTCCTTTGCTGAAACCCAGTCCCTCAGTACTGTGTCTAAATATGTCCCAGCAAACATGGGGTTACTCGGGGGGGGAGATTAAAGCTCCTGTCTTAAAGGGTATTTTTTCTCACATGTCCAGCAAATTTAGAATCTCAGTAAGTGTTTCTATGTCACTTATCAATACATCTGATTTTTTCCCTAATCAAACCCAGATACCCTCACTATCGGTTAGGAGTCCTGTGATCAGAGATTTTGCACTAGAAAACACACCAATTCATGTTTTTGTCAGGTTAGGTACCCCTGTGGTTAGGGCCATTGCAGTTTTAGAGAAGACTCTTTGTACTCCTAAGGTGCATGTCATTAAGAGTTTTCATAGTTCATACTTGCTGCTTGTTGATTCTCAGGGTCCTGTCACTGAGGTACAGACTTCAGCTTCTGATGTTAGCTTCCCTCCCACCACTACCCTGGCTCTGCCTTTTTCTCAAGCTAATGATTTGAAGATCCCAAGGACTATTCCTGATTCACTGACAATATTATCTCCCAATGAAGATTTCCCAGTATTGGAGAACTCTACTGTTGTTTGCTTCTCTGCTCCTGCTAAACCATGGTTTTGTCCCTCGGAATTTTCGGTTGCCCCTGTTATTTCCTCTCAGTTGGAAATACTCTGTACGTATCCCAAGATTTCGGTCCCTATGCCTGGTTTACTGCATGCCTTGTCACCTTCCATACCAATACCGGGAGATGCTTCTAACCAGCCTATACCCTTACTAACCATTACCTGGGAGCCTTCTAGAGGAAAAATTCCTCGCAAATTCCAACATGCAGTGGTCAGCCAAGACTTTTTCTGTTACAAAGTTTCTCCTGGTGTATTCGATCAACTATCAGGGCCGCGGATCCTAGATTCAGGTTTCTTTATTAAGGACTGGGCTTTCAGTGGGGGTTCTTCTACCGTTTTTGCTCTGGAACTCTCTGGTTCTTCACAGCCCTGGATTTCCAAGACATTTTGCGAGGCAAGCCATGTACCAAGGATGTTTCCTCCATCAATCTTATATCCTAGAACTGTACTCACCAAAGAACTGCTCGTTTACGGATGCCCTTTCTACCTAAAGAAGTTTAGGAACAACTCAATGTCCCCAAGGCCCATGGATGGTCCTGTCTGGCCAAAGTTCTCACCGGGGGGTGGGGGTACACTAAGGACTAATCATGAGTCTCTGGAGTACGACTCTAGCCCCAATCCTAGACGGTTCAGCAACAATTCCCGGGCCTCCAACTCTATGAGTGCTCATGTTCGCCCGGAGGTCTCGCGTGAAGGGGGGGGTACTGTAAGGAATCCGCTCCACGGTTTACTGGTTACCTTACCTTGCAGACCGGTGCAGTTCTGGAACAGCTTTCCTGAGGTTTGCTGCAGCCTGGATTCACTCAAAGCAATACACACTCCCTCTAGTATCTACTGCAGCTGTGCAGCCTTTCATTGCAAACTATACTTGCATTCACTCATTAGGGGCAGTACCTTCACACCCCCGCCGGGGATTGGCCCGCTGGCCTTTAAGTATTGCTTGCCCATAATGCTCCTTGCCGAGCATAGTCCTTACTGGATGTCAACTGTTTTGCCACAAGCTCTCGCTTGTTCCCCTTTGCTGATACCAGGTCACGCCCTGCGTCCTTCAGCTTCCTTCAAGCCGTTTGTTCTTCAATGCTGATTCCAGGTTACGTCCTGCATCCTTCAGCTCCCTTCAAGCCGCTTGTTCCCCTGTGCTGAAGCAGAGATTCGTTCCTGCGTCCTTCAGCCTCCTGGATTCCTGCACTAAGTAGTGGTTTCGTCCCTGCGTTCTGCAGTCTCCTGGATTCCTGCACTGAAGCGGAGGTTTCCCTGTATCTACAGCTTCCTGGTTCCTGGGGCCTACTCTTTCCCTAATATAGAGAGGCCGTGTCCTGGTTCCTGCGCTGAAACAGTGGATTCCCTTGCCCGCTCAGGACTTTTGCGCTGTAGCACTGGTGCACCCGTGCAGCTAGACGGTGTGCTATTCTGGTCTGCCTACCATCTCCTGTGACCAGCACCATGGGCCATGGTCGTCGCTCGCGCAAAGGCCAACCCCGCGCTCCTAAGCTGAAGCGGGTTTCTCCTATCTCCTTATTGCCGAACTCTTGCATGAACAATGTTTATCCTGACGTCTCCTGTTCTGACCCTGGCTTGTACAACGACGACGCTGTCTTCTCCAATCCTGATCCTGCGACATATGACTACGAACTGCGCAATCCGGATCAGCCTGCGCGGTCTCAGGTCGGTGCTTTTACAACCCCACCTCAGCCTCGCGGTCCGACCCTGGTTTGTGGCGAGCAGAACCCTGACACAAAGTAGAAGCGGTGGTGAACTGGCCGCGGCCCGATAATGTCACGGAACTGCGATCTTTCCTCGGTTTCTGTGGGTATTACCGTCGGTTCGTGGAAGGGTACTCTAGTCGAGCTAAACCCCTGAACAATTTGCTGAAGATATACCCTGAAGATACTGGGAGAAAGGCCACGTCGGCCCGTCAACCGTTTGGCGATAAGTGGACGCCTGAGTGTGAACGGGCCTTCCTGAACTTGAAGAAAAGCCTGACTGAAGCACCAGTGCTTGCATATGCTGACCCAGAACAACCATATGTCCTGCATGTGGATGCCAGTCTCAATGGACTGGGCGCTGTCCTGCATCAGAAGCACCCCGAGGGTCTTCGGCCTGTAGCCTACATCAGCCGCAGTCTGACACCCAGTGAGCAGAAATATCCGGTACACAAGTTAGAGTTCCTGGCTCTCAAATGGGCTATCACGGAGAAACTTCATGATTACCTCTATGGTGTTACGTTTGAGGTAAGGACCGATAACAATCCCCTCACGTACATCAATACTTCCGCCAAATTGGATGCAGCCGGACACCGATGGCTGGCGACACTATGTAACTACCGATTCTCCCTGAAGTACAAGCCAGGGCATTTGAACATTGGGGCCGATGCTCTATCACGACGACCAGGATTGAGTGCTACCCCTGATGATGATGAATGGGAAGAGATCCCTGGACCTGGGATGCGAGCAATGTGTAGTATAGCGGCCGTCATCAATGATCAGGTAGCATTCTCTGAACTAAGAGTTGCCGATTCGTTAGGGTGCCAGTCGCAGGCGATCCCTGCTGCCTACTGCGATCCCGCAGGAATGAACATAACCCATGACAAAGTCATAAGATGGAAAGACTTAGTGGACTATCAATTAAGAGATCCAGTAATCAGCATAATCCGGCAAGCCGTTCAACGGAAGAACCCCGCTCTATTGAAGAGTGCTCCCCGAGATCTGGTCGCGTTACTCATGCGTGAGGTGGACAAGTTCGAGATAGATAATTGTTTGCTCTATAGGGTAGTCCAATGTCATAACCACCCTGATAGGCGACAACTAGTTCTACCCCAAAACTTGAGATACTGCACCGACACACTTTATTCGAGCAAATACCCAGTATGTACCTGGCAGATACCTGGAATGCGCTGCTCCTCACCTCTGACAAGCCCCGTTGCGTTTGCCTTCCCAGCCTGGGTTCATGCCTGGCTGACGGGCGGCTGATCTGTTAAATGATAATGATTAGGATTTAATAGGCTTCAATGCTTCGCGTGTCTACCAGATGGCATAAATTCATGAATTGTAATGCAGTATATATATATATATACTGTGCAGTATTGCAGCCAGCGGGAATAAAATGCTTCAATCCCTGCCTGGAAAATACCTCAATGCACTCGGGCAGAAAACAGTCACAAACCTCAATACACCCGGGTATACCCGAATTCGTGGGACTAGCCGAGCTCGAATAAAGTGTGTCGCCAATGTATATGGTGTTGAAGTCTCTACACGATGAACACGGGCATCTCGGTGTAGAGAAGAGTTTTGGGCTAATCCGAGACCGGATTTTCTGGCCCAAGATGCGGGAAGCGGTGGAACACCACTGCCGCCGTTGTTCCCGGTGCGTTCAACGCAAGACGTTGCCTACCCGAGCAGCTCCCATGGCCCATCTTAAGAGTTCTGGTCCAATGGACCTGGTGTGTATGGACTTCCTGTGTATCGAACCTGATAGTCGAGGAATCGGTAATGTGCTGGTCATCACGGACCATTACACCCGCTATGCACAGGCCTTCCCCACAAAAGACCAGAAGGCTATCACGGTCGCGAAAGTTCTATGGGAAAAGTTCTTCGTTCATTACGGTCTTCCAAACCGACTTCACTCCGACCAAGGGCGAGATTTTGAGAGTACTCTGATCCGAGAATTACTTAAAATGCTGAACATCGCCAAATCCCGGACGACTCCATACCACCCTGAAGGAGATGCCTTGCCTGAACGATTCAACAGGACCCTGTTGGACATGCTTGGAACCCTGAAGGGAATGCAGAAAACAGAATGGAGTCGTCATGTAGAAACTTTGGTACACGCGTACAACTGTACTCGCCATGAGTCCACTGGGTTCTCCCCGTACTTCCTCATGTTTGGGCGGGAGGCCAGACTCCCAGTAGATGTGCGTCTCCGAGTATCAACGGATGGGATACCCAATACCACTCATTTCAAGTACGTGCAAAGGCTAAAGGACAGTCTGCAACAAGCTTACCAACAGGCTGAGAAGTCTACAGCCAAACTGAATGCTGGTAACAAGAGACGATATGACAATAAAGTCAAGTATCGAGAGTTACGTCCTGGGGATGCTGTGTTACTTCGTAATTTGGGAATCCCCGGAAAACATAAACTGGCGGACCAGTGGAGAGACGGCGTATATGAGGTGGAGTCACAGATGCCCGGCCTCCCGGTTTATCGCATCAGAGACACTGATGGCAGGGTAAAGGTTTGGCATCGTAATCACCTACTCCCCATCCCCCAAGTGGGAGACAAAGAAGAGGAACTACAGGCCACACCGCTCAACGGTGAGTTCGATCAATCAGAGGTGAGTCAAGAGACTGTAACTAATGAGACTCACCCTGAAACTCCTGAAGACTCTATGGAGGGACCCTCTCAAAGGGACCATGCCGCAGAAGGGGCATCTCCCGAAGGAGCTACGGGTAAATGGCCCCGTAGGCCAATGCCTACTAAGGTGGCACCAACAGGCCAGCCGTTGGATCCACAGAGCCCGTGCTTTGTACCCTCAGAGACATTTCTCCCCTCAAGGGAAGAGGCTAGGCCTCAGGACTATACTTATTACTCCCCCGAGGGAGTGGCCGAAGAACAACTCCATCGGAGCCAACGAGTCAGGTACCCGCCAACTCGGGTCACCTACGATCAAATGGGGGCACCCCATTATGAGGCTCAGCAGTGTTCTCGTAGTAAGATACAGTCTGTGATCGCGATGCTCACCGAATTATGTAATATCGTTTAGAGTTATGCCTGTGCTAAGTTATATATATTTTACTGCATTTTATTATATAATTTTTGTACATTGTGGGAAGTTATGTGGTCCAAGCGAGGACGTTGGAGTTTTCACCAGGGGGAGGATATAGCCAGGTCCCCCCTGTCATGGCTGACCCCCTCCTCCCTTTTGGCCAGACGCTGTGTGCGAGGGAGTGAGGGGGGGCCGGCGCGCGAGTAGAGAGGAATCCCTGGTACGCTCTCCGACAGAAGGAGAAGGAAGACCTGTCTGACTTCCTGCAACGCATCCAGCTGGTCCTGTGGAAATTGCGAACTTGCGGCCTCATCCTAGCTTCAGAGATGGACAAATATCGGCGCAAGCAGTTCCTCCGAGGGGCCATCCCCACGCATCACATCGTGATCATGATCAGGTGCTCACTAAAGGAGGGGCCTCCCCCTACCTTCATGGACATTCTGGGGATCGTCAAAGGGCATGAAGCCTATACCAAGCTGCACGCAGGCACCAAGGTCAGAGATCCTCCGGCCAGTGACACCCCGGGAGCCTCCGCTCGCCGGACCAAGACACCTGTCAAAGAGGAATATGCGCCACCCAAGTCGCCCTCAACGAAAGGGCGGGCTTCGGGGAGATCCTCCCCCACTTACCCAAGACGACTGGACCTTAAAGACGTTGTCTGCTATAACTGTGGACAGAAAGGCCATTTCTCTAGAGAGTGCCCTAATGGAGTCACCCAAGAAAAGGAAACGCCCCGTAAAGGAAGCTCGGCTAGGACTATGATCTGTCAGACGCAGACCCCAGAAGCCAAGACCACCGAGGCCACCCCCACGCCTTCCGAAGTCCCTACTGACCTGAGCCCAGGCGAAGGAACTCCAGGGGGAGATGGTTTCTGTCAGGTGGGCCCTTCGGCCATCGTGCGTGTGGTAGTAGAGGGAGTCTACAGTATGCTGCTGCTCTATTGGACACTGGGTCTCAAGTGACCATAATATACCGGCACTTCTACGACCAACACCTGAAGCATTGTCCCCTGCGGTCGGCGGAACATATGAAGGTGAGGGGGTTGAGCAACAAAGATTACCCCATCGATGGGATTGTGAGCGTTCAACTGGAGATACTTCAATTGAATACCGGCAAGAAACATCCCATGCATGTGGAGGCAATGGTGTGCCCAAAGCCTCAAGGACAGTGTCAGTACCCGGTCATCCTGGGGACAAATACGGATATAGTTCGAGCTGTAGTCAGAGCCTACTTGAAAGAGACTAATGAATTGCCAATGGCCAATACACTCCTGGATCCTGTACTGAGAGAGGAGTGCAACCGAGTATATGCCTTAGAGCGTCACGGGGACCTCTACAATCGTCAACGCGGACTGACGACCATTTCACCAGGGGGAGTGAAACGCCTGGCCGTCTGGTGCTGTTATCCGGATCGGGAGGAGACCGATCATCTGTTCTCTCTGGAAAGTGACCCTGAGGAAGAGAGCCAGAGAGGATATAGGGTAATACCTGAAGTAAGAGAGTGGACGACCCGAATTCCTCTCCGAACCCATGTGTATATTCAAAATATCTCTCCATTTCCAATGGACATCGATGTAGGGCAAAGTCTGGGCAGTATATATCCCGTCAGCCCGGTAGAAACAGCGCCCCAGGTGAACGCCGCTGCAGTAGGTGAGCGGTTAGTCGACCTGGACTTCAACTTCGGAGATTCGACCCTGCCAACAGAGTGGAAGGATCGACTGACGGCCAAGCTGAAGGAAAGAAAAACAGTATTTTCTACCAGCGAGATGGATGTGGGCCGCAGCCGCAGCGCCCAAAACACTATTAGGCTGAGTGACGCCACTCCGTTCCGTGAACGCTCTCGTCGTATCGCCCCCAGGGATGTGGACGATGTAAGGGATGTCCTGGAGGAGATGAAGACCGCTGGAATACTGACGGAGTCGCGGAGTCCTTATGCATCACCCATAGTGGTAGTAAGGAAGAAGAATGGATCTGTAAGATTGTGCGTCGATTATCGAACTCTGAATAATCGTACGGTACCTGACCAATACAATCTCCCTCGTATTGAAGAGATCCTGAATGCTCTGAACGGGAGCCAATGGTTTAGTGTGCTCGATTTGCGATCTGGGTACTACCAGGTACCCATGAGTGAAGAGGATCAGGAAAAGACTGCCTTCGTCTGTCCTCTGGGCTTCTACCAGTTTACGCGTATGCCCCAAGGTATATGTGGAGCCCCTGCTACCTTCCAGCGGCTGATGGAGAAGACAATAGGGGACATGAACCCTCAGGAGTGTCTGGTTTACCTGGACGACATCATTGTCTTCGGAAAGACCTTGGAAGAGCACGAGGAGAGGCTGCTGAAGGTGATAGACCGTCTTGGCCAAGAAGGATTGAAGCTATCACTCGACAAGTGTAGGTTTTGCCACACCTCGGTGACCTACGTGGGACACATTGTGTCTGCTCAGGGGATTGCTACCGATCCAGCCAAAGTAGAAGCGGTGGTGAACTGGCCGCGGCCCGATAATGTCACGGAACTGCGATCTTTCTTCGGTTTCTGTGGGTATTACCGTTGGTTCGTGGAAGGGTACTCTAGTCGAGCTAAACCCCTGAACAATTTGCTGAAGATATACCCTGAAGATACTGGGAGAAAGGCCACGTCGGCCCGTCAACCGTTTGGCGATAAGTGGACGCCTGAGTGTGAACGGGCCTTCCTGAACTTGAAGAAAAGCCTGACTGAAGCACCAGTGCTTGCATATGCTGACCCAGAACAACCATATGTCCTGCATGTGGATGCCAGTCTCAATGGACTGGGCGCTGTCCTGCATCAGAAGCACCCCGAGGGTCTTCGGCCTGTAGCCTACATCAGCCGCAGTCTGACACCCAGTGAGCAGAAATATCCGGTACACAAGTTAGAGTTCCTGGCTCTCAAATGGGCGATCACGGAGAAACTTCATGATTACCTCTATGGTGTTACGTTTGAGGTAAGGACCGATAACAATCCCCTCACGTACATCAATACTTCCGCCAAATTGGATGCAGCCGGACACCGATGGCTGGCGACACTATGTAACTACCGATTCTCCCTGAAGTACAAGCCAGGGCATTTGAACATTGGGGCCGATGCTCTATCACGACGACCAGGATTGAGTGCTACCCCTGATGATGATGAATGGGAAGAGATCCCTGGACCTGGGATGCGAGCAATGTGTAGTATAGCGGCCGTCATCAATGATCAGGTAGCATTCTCTGAACTAAGAGTTGCCGATTCGTTAGGGTGCCAGTCGCAGGCGATCCCTGCTGCCTACTGCGATCCCGCAGGAATGAACATAACCCATGACAAAGTCATAAGATGGAAAGACTTAGTGGACTATCAATTAAGAGATCCAGTAATCAGCATAATCCAGCAAACCGTTCAACGGAAGAACCCCGCTCTATTGAAGAGTGCTCCCCGAGATCTGGTCGCGTTACTCATGCGTGAGGTGGACAAGTTCGAGATAGATAATTGTTTGCTCTATAGGGTAGTCCAATATCATAACCACCCTGATAGGCGACAACTAGTTCTACCCCAAAACTTGAGATACTGCACCGACACACTTTATTCGAGCAAATACCCAGTATGTACCTGGCAGATACCTGGAATGCGCCGCTCCTCACCTCTGACAAGCCCCGTTGCGTTTGCCTTCCCAGCCTGGGTTCATGCCTGGCTGACGGGCGGCTGATCTGTTAAATGATAATGATTAGGATTTAATAGGCTGCAATGCTTCGCGTGTCTACCAGATGGCATAAATTCATGAATTGTAATGCAGTATATATATATATATACTGTGCAGTATTGCAGCCAGCGGGAATAAAATGCTTCAATCCCTGCCTGGAAAATACCTCAATGCACTCGGGCAGAAAACAGTCACAAACTTCAATACACCCGGGTATACCCGAATTCGTGGGACTAGCCGAGCTCGAATAAAGTGTGTCGCCAGTGTATATGGTGTTGAAGTCTCTACACGATGAACACGGGCATCTCGGTGTAGAGAAGACTTTTGGGCTAGTCCGAGACCGGATTTTCTGGCCCAAGATGCGGGAAGCGGTGGAACACCACTGCCGCCGTTGTTCCCGGTGCGTTCAACGCAAGACGTTGCCTACCCGAGCAGCTCCCATGGCCCATCTTAAGAGTTCTGGTCCAATGGACCTGGTGTGTATGGACTTCCTGTGTATCGAACCTGATAGTCGAGGAATCGGTAATGTGCTGGTCATCACGGACCATTACACCCGCTATGCACAGGCCTTCCCCACAAAAGACCAGAAGGCTATCACGGTCTCGAAAGTTCTATGGGAAAAGTTCTTCGTTCATTACGGTCTTCCAAACCGACTTCACTCCGACCAAGGGCGAGATTTTGAGAGTACTCTGATCCGAGAATTACTTAAAATGCTGAACATCGCCAAATCCCGGACGACTCCGTACCACCCTGAAGGAGATGCCTTGCCTGAACGATTCAACAGGACCCTGTTGGACATGCTTGGAACCCTGAAGGGAATGCAGAAAACAGAATGGAGTCGTCATGTAGAAACTTTGGTACACGCATACAACTGTACTCATCATGAGTCCACTGGATTCTCCCCGTACTTCCTCATGTTTGGGCGGGAGGCCAGACTCCCAGTAGATGTGCGTCTCCGAGTATCAACGGATGGGATACCCAATACCACTCATTTCAAGTACGTGCAAAGGCTAAAGGACAGTCTGCAACAAGCTTACCAACAGGCTGAGAAGTCTACAGCCAAACTGAATGCTGGTAACAAGAGACGATATGACAATAAAGTCAAGTATCGAGAGTTACGTCCTGGGGATGCTGTGTTACTTCGTAATTTGGGAATCCCCGGAAAACATAAACTGGCGGACCGGTGGAGAGATGGCGTATATGAGGTGGAGTCACAGATTCCCGGCCTCCCGGTTTATCGCATCAGAGACACCGATGGCAGGGTAAAGGTTTGGCATCGTAATCACCTTCTCCCCATCCCCCAAGTGGGAGACGAAGAAGAGGAACTACAGGCCACACCGCTCAACGGTGAGTTCGATCAATCAGAGGTGAGTCAAGAGACTGTAACTAATGAGACTCACCCTGAAACTCCTGAAGACTCTATGGAGGGACCCTCTCAAAGGGACCATGCCGCAGAAGGGCCATCTCCCGAAGGAGCTACGGGTAAATGGCCCCGTAGGCCAATGCCTACTAAGGTGGCACCAACAGGCCAGCCGTTGGATCCACAGAGCCTGTGCTTTGTACCCTCAGAGACATTTCTCCCCTCAAGGGAAGAGGCTAGGCCTCAGGACTATACTTATTACTCCCCCGAGGGAGTGGCCGAAGAACAACTCCATCGGAGCCAACGAGTCAGGTACCCGCCAACTCGGGTCACCTACGATCAAATGGGGGCACCCCATTATGAGGCTCAGCAGTGTTCTCGTAGTAAGATACAGTCTGTGATCGCGATGCTCACCGAATTATGTAATATCGTTTAGAGTTATGCCTGTGCTAACAGTGGAAAAAAAGGTGATAGTGCGCAGCTAATAACTAGTGAACAACAAATATCAAGTGAACAGTGCACCGTGATTAAACAAACAATATTGTGGACCTTAGATGTGGGTCTTGCACTAATCGTGGGTCTGCAGCCTTTCTTGGGGGTGGCTCGACACACCAGACACTAGACAAAAAACAAAAGAACAAGGCGCACAACGCACATAGTGTATTAAAGTATAAAATGTGACTTTATGGTTAAAAAATAAATAGTTCTGCGTACATCAAGTAGGGAATAAACAAGCAGTTGGTATATAGGTTTACCACACCAGGAGATAACGCTGTGCGACACCCTCAGATGGATCTCAGCATTCACTGGGTCAGCAGACGTCTCATCAGTCTCTTCCAGCGTCCTCTGTTGGGGGATGGTAGGTGGATGAGTCCCTTGTAGAGAGAGCCCCACAGCATACAGCTCACAGGTAAGTAAAGACGCCGTAGGATTCAGCATCCATGGAACACTGCAGCATTTGCCGCCACTCCTCGTTGGGCGCTCGGCGATGACGTCACTGGTCGCACCTCCGCTTCCGCAATGCTTCTCATGGAACGCACAGCGTGCGTGTCAATCCAAAGTTGTAAGGCAGCGGGGAGAGATAATTCGCCAGGCAAATAAATAGTGTCCAAACAATGTCCAGAGTCACAAAGGATGGGGGGAGAAGAGCATAGACACCTCTTATCCAACGCGTTTCGTAACACTGGGTTACTTCTTCCCTGAAGCGGAGGTGCGACCAGTGACGTCATCGCCGAGCGCCCAACGAGGAGTGGCGGCAAATGCTGCAGTGTTCCATGGATGCTGAATCCTACGGCGTCTTTACTTACCTGTGAGCTGTATGCTGTGGGGCTCTCTCTACAAGGGACTCATCCACCTACCATCCCCCAACAGAGGACGCTGGAAGAGACTGATGAGACGTCTGCTGACCCAGTGAATGCTGAGATCCATCTGAGGGTGTCGCACAGCGTTATCTCCTGGTGTGGTAAACCTATATACCAACTGCTTGTTTATTCCCTACTTGATGTACGCAGAACTATTTATTTTTTAACCATAAAGTCACATTTTATACTTTAATACACTATGTGCGTTGTGCGCCTTGTTCTTTTGTTTTATGCCTGTGCTAAGTTATATATATTTTACTGCATTTTATTATATAATTTTTGTACATTGTGGGAAGTTATGTGGTCCAAGCGAGGACGTTGGAGTTTTCACCAGGGGGAGGATGTAGCCAGGTCCCCCCTGTCGTGGCTGACCCCCTCCTCCCTTTTGGCCAGACGCTGTGTGCGAGGGAGTGAGGGGGGGCCGGCGCGCGAGTAGAGAGGAATCCCTGGTAGCTAGGGACGCGAGCGGCGAGCGGGCCGGTTGCCGGGGATGCGATCGGGCCGTCGCTAAGGCTGCGATCGCGTTGCCACCGGCCCGGCGGCTCAAGGAGCAGGGCGCCGCCATGCCTAGGTCTGTGGCGCATGCGCAGTGACACAGACAGCGCGGGAAGGCCCCAGATAGCTCGCGCATGCGCGAGATGAGACACATGACCCCAGGGAGCCAATAGGGCTGAGGTATGGCCCTGTAGGAATAAAGATACATTTCGCGGGGTTTTGGCAGCACTTTGAGTCAGGATCCGGGCCAGCTAGGGGTAAGAGGTGGATGCAGGGGTCAGTGACCCTCTGCATTAGGCCAGCAGCCCCCAAGGTCCCAGTTAGGTCCTGAGCCACTTAGTACTTTGTGGAGCTTAGGGACAGGCCCTAGATAGGGACACTGCCCCATTAATTGGTTGATTAGTCAGGGACACAGTGCTGAAGCCGTGCGGCCCTGCGAGGTGGGTTCTGGGCTCAGAACACCATCAAAGACCCTAAGACTAAGGTGATATTATCCGCGCTGGAATTCACCCAACGCGGTGTGGAGGACAATGTCGGATCGGGCGGATCCCCAGTGATATCGTGGTACCCGTGGCTGGAGCCCCGGGCAGGTAACCTGCAACTCACGTGCACCAACCAGGCCTAATCACCAGACCTAGTGGCTGCGCAGTCACACACATACACGCACATTGGTATCTGACTTTGGGAGTGCGAGACATTTGGGTGGGGGTTACTGGACACAGGGTGGGATCACTATGTGGGAGGTTAGCGTCCGCCGTGGCGCAGAGTGGTTAGCGTCCGCCGTGGCGCAGAGTGGTTAGCATCCGCCGTGGCGCATAGAGGTTAGCGTTCTGTGTGACGCCATATGTGTCTTCTCTAGAGAGGAGCCACGGTTATGTTGAAGTGCGATGATATATGTTATGCTGTGCAGTAAAGACAGTCCTGTTTTATATTTGCTCGCTTTGTGTGATTGTTTCCTGTGAGGGTCTCCTCCCACTCCGTTGGGATCCCTCCCAGGTGGAGGCATTGCACCATGAGATATAATATGTATGTACCCCAGGTTCCCCAAGCGGAGGCTTAGGCTCCTGAGAACCACACAGGTTGCACAGCAGGTAGTAGCGGTTGTATTCATAGGGAATACCCGTTACATATACAAATGGATTTCATTGTTAATAAAATGTAAAAAAAAGCAAATACATTTTAGAATATTTTAATTTTAAGAAGTAAAAATTTTTTGATGACAATTATTTTATAGTAAACAAATTACACCCACACTAAAGGCCCTTTTCTTCACCATTTACAAATACACCCCCCCCCCCCTTTCTCCTGTACACATTAATAGGCCATGGGGAGGCGTGGGTTCATGGGCATAGGTGAGAGCTGAGAGAAATACGGGGGAGGAGAGAAAGGGATTGAGTCATGGTAGAAGGGTTAAGAGGCATGGCAGAGGGGAAGGGGTTAGACTCGGGAGGGGTGAGATTACCAGCTGGAGGATTCCTTACATATGCAGCATGTGAGTCATGGAGCTCCCAGTTCTGCTCCCACTCCACTCACACTCTGTCCTCTCTCTGACACCCTCACACTCTGCAGCTGCTGATAGGAATACCATGGTAATAAGTAATGCGTTACTGCCCATTCTTATTAATGCAGTATTACTATGCTACCAGTGCTGACCAATCCAACTCTGAACAATTAAATGTTCTATCTCATGTATGAATCCTCTTGTGTGTAAGGAGGCTGATTATCTGTGAAAAGCTTTCCCCACATTATGCACATGGAAATGGGTTCTCCCATGAATGAATCCTGTGGTGTGTGAGTAGTTGGCTCATTTGAGAAAAGCTTTTTCCACACTATGTACATGTGAATGGTTTCTCCCCTGTATGAATCCTCTGGTGTCTGAGGAGACTGTTCCTAGCTCTGTATTGTTTCCCACACTCTGAACATGTGAATGGTTTCTCCCCTGTATGAATCCGCTCATGGTTGAGGAGCGCCTTCTTCCGAGGAAAGCTTTTATTACACTCTCTACATGTGAATGGTTTCTCCCCTGTATGAGTCATCTGGTGTCTGAAAAGGTAGCTCTTAGTACTGAATTGTTTTCCACACTCTGTACATGTGAATGGTTTCTCCCCTGTATGAATCCTCTCATGGTTGAGGAGCTCCTTCTTCCGAGGAAAGCTTTTATTACACTCTCTACATATGAATGGTTTCTCCCCTGTATGAGTCATCTGGTGTCTGAAAAGGTAGCTCTTAGTACGGAATTGTTTCCCACACTCTGTACATGTGAATTGCTTCTCTCCTGTATGAATCATCTGGTGTCTGAGGAGACTACGCTTAAATTTAAATTGTTTCCCACACTCTGTACATATGAATGATTTATCTTCTGTATGAATTCTCTGGTGCTCGAGAACGTTGCTCTTAATACTGAATTGTTTCCCACACTCTGTACATATGAATGGTTTCTCCCCTGTATGAATCCTCTGGTGCATAAGGAGGCTGTTCTTAGCAGTGAATTGTTTCCCGCACTCTGTACATGTAAATGGTTTATCCCCTGTATGAATCCACTCATGTTGGAGGAGGCTGTCCTTCCTGGAAAAGCTTTTACAACACTCTGTACATGTGAATGGTTTCTCCCCTGTATGAATCCGCTCATGGCTCCGGCGCTCCTTCTTTGTTGCAAAGCTTTTACTACACTCTGTACATGTGAATGGTTTCTCTCCTGTATGAGTCATCTGGTGTCTGAGGAGGTTTTTCTTAATACTGAATTGTTTCCCACACTCTGTACATGTGAATTGCCCCTCTCCTGTATGAATCATCTGGTGATTGAGGAGGGTCGTCTTGGTACTTAACTGTTTCCCACACACTGTACAAGTAAAAGGATTCACTGCTGTCTGAATCATCTGGTGTGGAAGAAGTTTCCCTTTCAGTGAGAAACCGCTCCCACCATCTGTACATATAAAAGTTTGCTCTCTAGTGGGGACACAAAGGTGTGTGAGCAGGTCTCTGTCCAGTGAGAAGCTTTTGCCACACTGACAACAGAGAAAAGGCTGAGCAATGTGGCTTCTTAAATCGCTTGCATATGTTTTGCTGGACCCATATTTAGAGTCCGTCTCCACTGTGTGCTGTACAAGGTCTGTAAATTCACCATCATGTGGCACTGGTTCCTTGCACGTGTCCAGAATGTGGCAGGAATCATTGTTTTTTGGCACGTCTGGGCTGCGAGGAGTCAGACAGCTTTTGGATGTATCAGAGCTCAAGTTCTGTTCCTCATTCAGGCCGATCTCTAACAGAAGTAAACAAAAAAAGACAGAACAACAGATTGGCGAAACGGAGTATAAAATGTTTCTATTCGCAGATGATGTGATTCTGACCCTCGCGAGCCCCCATATTTCCCTCCCTAGCCTCCATAGACTGCTGGACCAATTTGGCTTAGTCTCTGACTATAAAGTTAATATGGACAAGTCAGAGGCCCTCAATTTATCCCTCCCAATCCCGACGTGGAAACTCCTACAGCTAAACTATAAATATAAATGAAGCTCCACACACATCAAATACCTTGGGGTTAAAATCTCAAATGCTTACAAATCCCTTTACCAGTATAACTATCCCCCTCTATTTGACCAGATCAAAAAAGACTTGGACGCATGGAAAAAGATCCAAATCTCCTGGTTTGGAAGAATAATATTTATCAAAATGAATATCCTCCCGAGATTACTCTACCTTTTCCAAACCCTCCCCATAGCGGTCCCTATGGCAGCCCTGAAGAACATTCAGTCCCATATATTCCAATTTATTTGGAAGGACAAGAGACTGAGGGTCCCAAGATCGGTGATGTTGTCCTCAAAAGCAAGGGGGGGCCTGGGGGTTCCTGATGTGGTAAGATACTATCTAGCGGCACAGTTGAGGCAGGATGTAGTTTGGAATTACGACCCGGCCTCCTCCTGCTGGATGTCAATAGAGTCCCAATACACGTCCCCTCTCCCTCTCCAGGTGTCCTTGTGGTCCTCGGGGGGTAGACAGGGAGGCTCGCGGAAATTCGATATGGGGGCAATGAGATGCACATGGGGCGTTTGGCTTAAAAGCAAAGGGAAGTATGGCTTGTTAGGTTTTCCCTCTCAACGCACCCCTATCTTTGGAAACCCAAACTTCCCACCCGGGTGTTCGCAAAGGCAATTCGGCCAGTTCCAGGGCCTGAAAATTAGACTGGTTGCGGATCTGCTGAGGATGGGGAGAATCCTTACCTTCCAGGAACGTCGAGACAAATACCAGTCTCAAGATCTGCATACAGTATGTTGAAGTTCCTGCAAATTACGCATTTTCTCCTGTCAATCTCCCAAAACTGTAACTTTCTTAATCTAAATAAATTTGAATCCCTATGCATCAAAGGTACCTACCAGAAGGACTGATCTCGGAGATTTATAGGGGGGTGGAGTCGACATCTAAAACCCCGAACCACCAATATATGTTAAAGTGTTCTGCGGACCTCAATCTGGGGATAGACGTGGCCGACTGGGAGGATATCTGGGAATCGGCAGCTAAAACCTCAATTTGCACAGTAACAAAAGAGAATATATATAAAATCATATTCCAGTGGTACTTGACCCCAACTAGGCTGAACCAGATTTTCCCCAGCACACCTGATCTGTGCTGGAGGGGATGTGGACAAAAGGGAGACATGGCCCATATTTGGTGGTCATGTGCAGAGATCCAGAAGTTCTGGTCCATGATCCAGACGCTTCTCCGTGAAACCTCAGGGATCGTTTTTTCCATGGACCCTTTGACCTATGTGCTTGGAAAACCCATTGGGATTCTCCAATCCAGTCCAATAGCCAGACTGGTTTCATCCATTTTTACGGCTGCTACATGTTCTGTAGCAGCAGCCTGGAAACAGGTTAACGCTCCGGCGAGAAGCACGGTAGTTAGGAGGATAAATGCAGTCATGAATATGGAGAAGCTCACAGCCATGCTCCATAAGAAAAAAAACAAACAAAGCGCACAACACTCATCGTGAAAAATGTAATAAACGATGTTTATATATAAGGTGCTTCAAGGTTATGCGTACATCAAGGTAGATTAATCAAGCATAGAGCCACAGAGTGGCAGTTACCAGCATCTGCAACCAGGAACCACCAGAGCTTCACTCTCCTTTCCACCTACAGGTACTGCACCGACACACTTTATTCGAGCAAATACCCAGTATGTACCTGGCAGATACCTGGAATGCGCCGCTCCTCACCTCTGACAAGCCCCGTTGCGTTTGCCTTCCCAGCCATGGTTTATGCCTGGCTGACGGGCGGCTGATCTGTTAAATGATAATGATTAGGATTTAATAGGCTGCAATGCTTCGCGTGTCTACCAGATGGCATAAATTCATGAATTGTAATGCAGTATATATATATATATATATATATATATATATATATATATATATATATATATATACTGTGCAGTATTGCAGCCAGCGGGAATAAAATGCTTCAATCCCTGCCTGGAAAATAACCCAATGCACTCGGGCAGAAAACAGTCACAAACCTCAATACACCCGAGTATACCCGAATTCGTGGGACTAGCCGAGCTCGAATAAAGTGTGTCGCCAGTGTAGGTGAAATGCCAGATAATTGATGACTCTGCCACAGTCTCAATGTCCTGTAAATAGCATCAATGAGTGTTGAGCGCTTTGTTTGTTTTTTTGTTACTAGATTCTAGGGTCTACATCTCATCTACGCTCATCTACATTGGTATATATTTATTTACCTTTTCCACAGAGTGGGGTGTGTTTTTTTGATTTAAATTGACATCACAATTAACACTTTGTATTAAGTATATATTTTAGTGCGCACTTATTTATTTTTTCTATATGCTCCATAAGAGACTGCCTCAGTTCTGGAAAACCTGGGACCTCTGGCTGGTAGCACAGAGCCCTGGCCAAGCTTAGGCTGAAGCCCACCGGCCGCCGCCAGATAGAAAAGACAGAGACCCAGGAGGATCCTACCTCTGCTCCCCTTCCCTCCTTCCCCTACCCACCTCCCCCCCAACCCCATCCTTCCCTGTCTGTTCGTCTCTTTCTGCTCCCTCCCTCCTTCCTTCCCTTCTTTACCTTAACTAGAAAACCTGTAATGGTAAACATCCTGAAGTTACCAGTCATGTGTCCATGACACTGTTTATTGTCTATCTGTATTTATATGTTTCCAATAAATACGATTTTGAAAAAAAAAAAAAAAGACAGAACAAATGTTTTCAATCTGTAAATCAAATTACTGAACGCAAATTACAAATCCAAAACACTGAAGAATCTATTTCACCAATTTTTAATTAACAAAATGTTCTCTTCACCCAGGGTTTTAAAATTGTGGCCCATGGACATTCAGTGGCCCCTAATGAATTTGGTGGTAGTCCCAAAACCCTGAAATGTATTTGTAGCATCTCTCAGTGAAATCATTGATACACAACTTGTATTTATTACTGTATGCGTTATTTAAGGATACATGTACATCCTCCAAATAATTAACACTGAAAATGTCCATGAGAAGTAAAGTTAAGGAACTCCTGGTCTATCATATTAGTGTGTTAATAATATCAACTGAATCAGACAGCAATATATAGTGTAAAGATACTGTAGATGCCCATGTATGTCTTTATATAATGCAGACAGTGTACTCAGCGCTTTACAGCAGAAACAATACAGTACAGGGGATTATAATACAATGGGGGTCATGCACAAAGCAGTGATAAGTGCTTTTAAGTGAGATACATGCCTTTATAGCGTGATACTGCCTGTTGTGAGATTCACAAAGCAGTGATAACACTGCAGTATCGTGCTATAATTGCTTTTTTCTTAACAGCACTTATCACTGCTTTGTGAATCTCATAGCAGACAGTATCACACTATAAAGGCATTTATCTCACTTAAAAGCACTTATCACTGCTTAGTGCATAACCCCCAATAAGTGCAACAAACAGACAATAGGAACGGAAATCCCTGCCCTGGAGAGCTTACAATCTAAGTGATGCAGTGACTACACTGCCCATGTAATCTTCTGCCATAAGACCCACATAAACTAAACTGCTCTATTTTGCCTCATATTTTGCCCGTCAAAAATAGTATTCATATAATTCCCAAGCACGCGGCCTTGGTGTAATATTTGTCTCCTCTCTTTCCTTCTCCTCTCACATTCAGGCTGTTGATAAATCTGGCAGATTTTCTCTGCAACATTTCCACCGTCTGCTCTCTCCTAAAACTCTCCTGCATACGCTCATCTTCCCACTATGGAGACTTTCTCCTCTCTGGCCTGCCCTTCTCCCAACGCCACTCTACAAACTATTCAAAACGCCGTTACTAGAATTCTCTCACTATCTTTTTGGTCCTTCTCTATCCCTCCTCTTCTCATGAGATCCTTTCAGTTTCTCCCCATCAAACACTGCATTACTTAGCAGATTCTCGTTCTCTGTACGTTCTTCTATCCCCTCCTACATCTCAGCTTTTATCTCCTTCTATACCCCTTCTAGCTCTGCTGAGGGCCGTCTCCTCTTTGCTCCATTTGTCTCTTCAGAACTCTCACATCTAAGGCTACGGCCCCAGTCCTCCCTGTTGCACGCACACCTGGCAGCATGGCAGTGCATGCAGAGACTACAGTCACGAACGACTGTCTGTAGGGGAGAGCAGGAAGCGGGGCCATAACGGGGAGCGCGGCCATGATGGGGCATATCTGCCCTGCCATTGGCTGCATGTTGCCACGCGACCTCTGGCATGGGAAGACAACATTTGTGTCTTCCCTGTCAGCGTACGCGGAACAGCGCTTTGCGCGGCCACACACACAGCCACTAGGGCCTGCCTCAGAGGGCCGGGGTGTGTGGCGCGCATGCGCCTCCGTCACCATCGGGAACTCAGCCTTAAACCTGTCTCCTAGCTGTGCAATTCCCTCACCTTCAACCTTCACCAACCCGCATCCCTACCAATCTTCAAGTAATGCCTGAAATCTCATCTCTTCAATTAATCATTTGCTTAGTTTGGGTCTCTGGCTAGTCCTTGCAATTCTGATGCACTTTCGTCTTTCCTGAAAATGTTTTATATTGCACTTGCTCTTATTGCATTCTGTAAATCTCCCTTTATTCCATTTAGATTGTAAATTCTGTGGGTCAGTGTCAGGGTAGCTGTACAGGGTTATAATATACGCCAAATAACTGGGTTGAATTGAATACGACTGTGATATCATAAAGAAAGTTTATTCCTTAAACTAAGATGAACACACAATATTGGACAAATAACAAACGGAATATTTACACTTACTTAGGAAGGGGACAATGAAGTAATCAGGATTCAGATTAGCAATTCATCAGGCATCAGGTGTCATTCAGATGAAATAACGAAGAACACTGGGCATAGAGCTTACCATCGTTTTTATGTGATTTGGGCTCTATACCCTAACATTGGGTCTCAGGTATTGGTTAACAATTATCTATACCCTATTGTCACGAGAGAACAGACAATACATAGAATAACCGGGCCAGTTTGAACAAGACTAGGATATAGTAAATCTGAATGAGTTTATTTCCTATGAGAACAGACAATACATCAAGCAAATAACATTACAGAAAAATTTACACTTATTGGGGTTGGACAAGGAGATATTCAGCCGAATAGCAGCTCCTTAGTTGTTATAGGTCACAACAAGCACAGGAATAAGGGGTGCAAGCAACTATATAGATGCAGGCCCCCCATTCCTAACATGGCAGTGTTATGGATTACAGGTGTTTTCTGGCATATAACGCATAATGAATACAGGTCACAGGTACATATATACATAGTATCATTGTAAGGCCTAGTATAGCTTAGAGTATACTGTTAAAATCCTGGTTTTCTTGTTTTAGAAATAATAGCTTGTTTTGCTCAGAAGTGGCAGGATATTGGGACAGGTTACATAGACATAAAAGGGGAACTAACACCGGTAAACACGCCGTGGTTTGAACGGTAATTTATGAAATATCATATGTCACTAACTGTAATTCCTAGAACGTAAACATCATACGTCACTAAATGTAATTCCTAAATCATAAACATCATACGTCACAAACCACAGAGCATGGACACATGACACGTACGCAGCAGATAATGCACCCTATAATAGGTTTGCCCGACTCCATGTTAGAGAGAGAGAACCGAACTTAGGTGTGAAGTCACACAGATGAGACTTGAGCTGGGACTGGCTGACCTATCGTAATATTTTTTGGTTTGTGAGTATTGACAATGCATATCTAGTTATAATCTCTGCATAGTTAGGAATGGATTGGTAACATACTGTAACTGCTAGCCATTAGCTTATAAGAAGCTTGTTCTGATATTTTTGATATTTCTGATATTTCTGAATATTGTTGTGATACAATAAATGATAAACCTTTTCTTATACAAACTCTGAGTAACCTTTCTTTATAATAATCTCACGATACCCTCCATAATATCATAATATGTGAGAGTGTGGCCGAGACTTTTTCAAGTGCAACATTGTGGTTTGTGTTCTCTGCTTAGTGCAGGATATAACTTACCATAAGGCGACACTTGATAAAGGAAGGTAGGTTTCTGAACCCAGATTATGGCGCTCCAACGTGATTAATTACTCATGAGTTGTATAATAAATCTTACGTTACCCATTTAATCTTGAAAGTACACATGTATGCTATTTCCTCTTTATAAAAGAGAAGGTACAATTTTCATTATATATATATATATATATATATATATATATAGTATATCATTGCTGTTACGGATTTTGCACGAGTTGCAGATCTGAATGTTTTAATGAGGAGTCAGTATCAGAGAGATCTGATTAACGGTGAAACTCTGGCATTTGAAATTCAATTTGGCCCGTGGGGACCTGGGGCAAGATACTGCTATCTAACAAGACACTCCTACACCACAGACTACACCACAAACTACACGCTTTGAACAGCAAGCTCGTAATGAGGGTGCAGTGTCCAGATATAATCTGAGACAATACATTAAAACTCCTGACAGATATGGGCAAGGCAAGGCTAGCGAAATTAAATTTCGTGACAAGCGTACAGGTTTTGCTACGCAGACTTCAGGACTAACAAATAGCCAACGTGAGGTTAAGCAAGCTGCAGCAGCGACACCGGCGACCACAGAGAAGTTTGTTGGGAAGATAACTCACTTCCCTGCAGACTTCCTCTTTGAGGAATGACAAACTTAACGTTACACATTCACTACAAGGGAAAAGATTATAATGGCCTATTAGACACACAAGCCGAGTAGAGTATACTGTTAAAATCCTGGTTTCAGGATTCAGTTCAGTTATTGGTGAACAATTATCTTGTCCCAATCACCGGTTGCCAGGTAACGCAAGAAGCTGGGTTTACCCAGCCCCTCAGTAATACACCCCTCCCCTGTAGCTACTTGGCCAGGCCATTTATAAAAAACTATGACCTGATGCCATCGTTGCCATCCTGTCTAGCAAAAATGCTTATTGGGCAGGGGTCTTTCATGTAGGGTGTTATGTTTGACAGGTCACAATGGTTAGTATCCATCTGTGAGAGCTGGCTGCATAGGCAATGAGGCGAGTCACTTCCCCGGATGTACAGGCTTTTTCTCACCTCTGAGGAACTTCTCCACACCAAAGTCTTTCAAGTAGCCTCCTTTGATCAGCATATGGCCTCATTAACACATCAGAGGACTCATAACTCACACTGCCTTTCTGAATAAAAATATGGCATAAACTATTACATGGGGAAATCATACTTTCTATTGGTAAGAAGGGGTTAACAATCCCTGGGCCGCCTGCTATAGGTGGGATTTAACTTGTGTCCAAGTATCACCATTATAGCATGTATACAATGAAAGATATCATTTTTTCACTTTATCCATTGTCAGGAATACAATACAATACCATTTCTCCCTCTCTCCATGTTAATACATAACATAGCAATTAATTCTACTGAAGCAGGGGGATGCAGATCAACATATACACAATATGGTTAACCCTTTCCCTCCTGACATGATTTACACACACATACAGTAGTAATATAACAGACTGCTGGGGAAATACATCTCTGACCTGGGGCAATTCTGCTGAAGCAGGGGGATGCAGATCAACATATACACAGATCCCATTAAACCCTCATACCCCAATTATGACACATATTACCTTTTGCCAGCTAACGTGGGAAGCACTTTGGTACCTGCCCCCAGGTAGCTGGCCCATGCGCACAATCCCTTAGTCAGGCTCCCATTTTCCCAACCCCACTTAAAAGAGTTGGCGTCTATAAGTCTGCCAGATGGGGATCTGGGCCGGGTAAACCTGACTAAAGGTGCGAATTACGACACTTCATGTGAAAGGCCATGTCCTGCTTTCTCTCCACCCTGTATACACAAACCGGGGGGGGATGAGCCTTTGATCAGTGGCCTTTGTGTAGACATACTGTCACCCCCTGACCATTAACATACCGTATGGGTCAGTAGTTTTCGCGGGCTTTACACTAGGCATGAAATAGTGAATTCACAATATTTTATATACAATAAAATATTCAATTCGGTTGGCCCGAGCGGGCTACAAATTGCCATACCCTCATGCCGGAGGGGACTCTACATGGTGGAAAATTTTCAGCTCGCTGGGACCCACCGAACCGGAGATAACAATATATCATTTAAACACCACATGTTGGACATATTGCAGAACCACATTTTAAACAGTTACCCATACTCTGTTCGGTTGATCGGAGGGCTGGAAATTGCCATGCAATCATGCCGGAGCAGTTACTGCATGGTGGCCAAATCCCAGCCCTCACCGAACCGGAGATATGGGTTTTAGGTTTTCGCACTTTCGCACTTGGTGTTTTAAAACCAAGTGGCTTTTCTCCGCCATTGCGGTCAATGGGGCGACCCTAGTGGCGGGCGCGACCCTTTCCCGTGGCCATTGCCCATCGGACCCAGTTGGGGTCGAGTAAGGAGTTTCCCCTGAGCTAGGGGCAAAAAGAATTGGACCGCTACCTGCCCTAGGACCGGAGTTACAATTTTAATATGTTTGAACTTGGCCGTGACCAAGTTCCCACGGTAATCTACGGATCAAAGCTCTTTCCTTGAAATTGTATCCGTATTCGGAGATTGCGGTTTGGCCGACAGCCAACTCATTCTTGGAGAGCGGACTCGAGGAATCCCCATTGAAAGGCATTACGCCATTCACTTCAATGGAGAAGTTCCGCTCATCCTCTCGGGAGCCATCTGCTGGTCTTCTTCGATATCGGGCCAAAACCCTTGAAATCTCCATAGACATTCATGGAGCTCCAATGGCGACCTATGGAACGGCTGCAAATGGGGGGTAAAAAGGCAGGAAGGGGAACAAAGGGCCATAAACATGTAAACACCATTAACCCTTTCCCTCCCGACCTGATCCCATGTGTTTGTGTTTGGTGCATACACTGTAAGGGGAGAAATACATGTAACCAGGGGAGAAACACATTTTGCACTGAGGCAGGGGGGGAGCGGTGTGCCGGTGTCTGCAGGGGGGGGGGGAGGTGTAGCGTTGGGCGGTGACAGGGGCCCGCCGAGTGGAGGGACTGTGGGGTGCCGGCAGCTGGCAGGACAGCAGGTGTGCGGGTGGACTGCGAGTGGTCGAAGGGTGGTGGTGGCCCGGCAGCTGGTGGGACTGCGGGGGGGGCAGTGGCCCGGCACCTGGCGAGACTGCGGGGGGCTGATGGTGGGGGCAGCGGCCCTGCCCCGCTGCAGGCACCTGTCAGTCCCACAATGGCTGCTCGTGCGCGCGCCGGAAGCTTAGCCCAGCTGACTTCTGGTGTTGCCGAGAGACCTGGCACCGGGTGCAGCGTTTTTATTGTTAGTATTTTTTTTTTTTAACTGGCTCGCCATGGCCGGGTCTCCTGACCCACGGAGCCAGGGACGCCAACACCGGCAGACCCCCCCTGTTGGCGGCCCTGTGTAGGATTGTGTGTGTAGGGCCATTTAAAAACTGCCATTTAAAAACAAACAAACAAACAAAAAAATGCTGCACCCGGTGCCGGGTCTCTCCGACGGCAGCACCGGAAGTCAGCTGGGCTAAGCTTCTGGCACGCCGGCGTGAGAGGGAGGCCCGGCGCACGCGTGAGCAGCCAGCGTGGGACAGACAGGTGCCTGCAGCGGGGCAGGGCCGGCGACAACTGCTGTGACCTGCCACCGCCCCCCCCCCCCCGCAATACTGCCAGTCGCCAGGCCCCCGTCCCCCACCCCCCCTCCCCGCAGTGCCGCCTGCCTCCAGGCCCCCACCCCCCGCAGCACCGCCAGCCGTAAAAATATATTTACAAAGTACATACTAGGGATATTTCTTGCTACAGGATACATACCAGAACATTATACATTGAAAGTATATATTTATATTCTGAGTAACTGTGTGTGTTACACTGGTAGCCCACCCTATCCTAAGTATTTTGTTATTAGACAGCATAGATACTTGTAGCGCCGTTCATTGTGATGAATAACACTATAATATAGGAATAGATATAATTATATATATATATATATATATATATATATATATATATATATATATACATATATATACATATATATATATATATATACAGTGTTCGACAAACCTATACATTTGCACGCCCCGGGCGAGTGGATTTAACATCGTGGCGAGCTCCTATTGGCCCAAGCAGCACACGTGTGGTACTAGGGGGCGAGTAGATTTTTTGGTGATTTGTCGACCACTATACACTGCCGACACGTTTTATTCGAGTGGGGCTAGTTCCGCAAGCCGGGGGATGCCCCGGCTTGCTAGCCCCACTCCCTCGGCGTGCCGCGCGTCACCGATGCGCGGTCACGCGTCATCAGGTGTCAGCGCCCCCTGCACGCGCGTCCAGGGCTCCCCGAGGGAGCCCTGGTGTCCCGCGATCGCGGGACGGCGGCAGGGGGTTCCGGGGGACCCGGCGGACCCGGCAGCAGTAGGGAGAGCGCCCCGATCGGAGGGCGCTCTTCCGCTGCTTCGGCGCGCGCCCGGCACCCTCCGGCGCGCGCCAGGTTACTGCTGCGGCAGAGAATGGGCAAATGCTCGAATAAACTCTGCCGCAGCAGTATATATATATATATACTCCCAGTTCAAACCCAGTTCTCGTCCCAGTTCAAACCCAGTTATATATATATTTATATATATTTTTGGTGTAATATTAATAGCCTGTCATAAGCTATCGTCACAATAGCGCAATTTATTTTGTCTACTTCGACATCTCAATACCCGAGGATATCCTTCTATATGGAGTATATATATTTCCAGTGGCTATTGAGTGGGTATTGAGATGTCGAAGTAGACAAAATAAATTGCGCTATTGTGACGATAGCTTATGACAGGCTATTAATATTACACCAAAAATATATATAAATATATATATAACTGGGTTTGAACTGGGACGAGACTTAGATATGATAAAATATCATTTATTCCTTGATAAAGGTGAACACAACAGATTATACAAATAACAGGCAAAATATAGACACTTACTTAAAGATGGAAATGATGAAACAGTCACATCTGGACTGGCAGTTCATACAGCACTCTTCATCATGCCAAGACATTGCATAGCATTTCTCTCAGCAATCAGGTAGCAATTCAGATGATATCAGAAGACCAACATGGATATCTGGGTTACCACAAGTTATATGCCCTTTGTAACTCTATCCTTAACATTTAAGTACAGGTGATTGGTTTGCAATTACCTCCAGCCACTCTCTAACGTGGGAATACATTTTGATACATGCCCCCCTGCTAGTGGGCAAATGCGCAGTAGCACTCTGGGGTCTCATTTCTGCAGCCCCACATTTGCATCAGGAATGCCAGCCAGTCTACTAAACGAAATTCCTGGCAGGAAACCCTTTGTTGAAAGGTGTGAAATGGGACACTTAAAGCCTGCTCTGGTTTGAGTCCCCTCCGCCCTCCTGTGAACAGTGTAGGTGACAAAATCCTTTGAACAATACTTAAGTCCTAGACATTGGGTCGCCTCTCGGACCATATGCTACCCTGGTATGCAAAGGAATTTCCTCTGGGTTCCGTCCCTACCTTGGGACACAGTATTAAAGATAAAACATAAACGTATTAAAATATCTGGTTCCGTTGGGTCCAGCGGGTCCAAACTTCCCAGTTCTCAATGCCGGAACTGGGACACCCTATGGTCCAATTTGCGACTTGCTACGACCTTCGGAACCGGAGTTACACAAATACACGTTAAACCGTTTCTCATTTTATTATAAAAATCTCCGCTAAAAAGAAATCTCAGCGTTTCACTAAATCTCCATTGAAAACAACGGGCTCCGCCGCCATGGGTTTCAATGGAGCAACTCCGCCGTTGTAGTCAATGGAGTTTCCTGCCATAGACTTTCAATGGGGAACCACCGCCATTGAAGTCTATGAGAAAATCCACAAATCTTTACATTCGTCCACACTCCGTCTGGTTGGTCTGAGGGGGCTGGGAAGGGGCATGCATTAAAGCCGGAACCTTGGCTACATGCCACCCAAATCCCATCCCTCTGGGCATTCCAGAACCGGAGATATGGACTTACACTTTTCAACATTTTACACTTAGTCATTTTTCCGCCACGCGGCTTTTCCCCCATTAGAATCAATGGCAAAAGTCCCAAACTTTCAAGGGGGTCCATACTCCATCGGGTTGGTCCAAGAGGGTCAAGGATGGTTCTGCAGCCATGCCGGAGAAGTGCCTACAGGTACCCCAAACCCTGGCCCTCTGGAGCCTCCAAAACAGGAGATATGGATTCCTAAATTTCAGCTTTTTACACTTAGCCGTTTTCTTGAGCTGTTTCTGCCGCCGCCATTGGAACCTATGGCGCGACCCGCTCTTTTCGGTTCGACCCTTATCGGGGGTCCAGGATTCGGGGACCCGGTTGTGGTCGAGTGGGGGGAGGTCTAGTAACTAGGGGCAAAAAGAATTTTATTTCAAGCTGCTCTAGAACTGTTTATTCCCATGCCACTTGTCGTTGAACTTGACTTGTAAGTGATCAAAGCTCTCTTTTAGAAATTGTATCCGCTTTGCGTTTTTGCGGTTTGGACGGCAGCCAACTCGTTCCTGGAAAGCTCCGTCGAGGAAACTCCATTGAAGTCAATGGGCCCCTTGACTTACAATGGGAAACCGCCGCTCTCCCTCTCGGACGCCACCTGCTGGTCTTCACAGGAAACAGGACCAAAACAGCAAGATCCGCCATTAGAAAGCATTGAGCCCTAATGGAGGCCTATGGGGACCTGCAAAATGGTGCCTGAAAAGGCGGGAAAATTACACAAAGGACTATAATCATTAACGAACTATTAACCCTTGTGCTCCCGGATGGATCCTAGTGTGTGTGTGATGCAGACACTGATATAACAATAAAACATGGGGACAGGGAAATATACATTTTCATGTTATAACAAAGGTTAAATCACATTTCTGGACCTCAGCCCAGTTAACCCCTTGTCTCCCTGGTGAGGTTAGAGGGTGGCCAATTGGGGTGTAACCCCTTTAATCCCGGGCCAAAGCCTCTCGAACGTCACAGCTATACCGGATGACACACATATTAATGTGATAACTAGTCTTGAAATAATATACCAAAAATTAAGTCTACTTACTCCAATAGGGATTATTAAACAATACACACTGTAAATAATAGCACAGAGTCACAAATTAATTGATGAAATAAAATTTTATTGTTTTTTATTTTAACTGGGTATGCCGATTTAGAATCAATAGATAGCCATTTGTAGAGCAAGTGATTCTGCTGGGACAAACTGTCCAAATAAATACGATATATGGAAATATAGAGTGCAATTTGGTGGAGGATTCTTTTTTGAATCTTCTTTGATCATACCCTGTATTTTACGAAAAAGAAACCAGCTCACGCAGGGGAGGTAGAATTTCTAACAAAGCCTTTCTTGAGGTTCTCCTGAATATATTCTGACATGGCTTTAGTTTCAGGAAGGGACAAAGGGTAGGACTTGGCCTTGGGAAGGATGGTGGCGGGCAAAAAATCTATGGGGCAATCGAAGGGACGATGGAGGGGGGAAGAGTCTCCGAAAAGACCTTGTCGAAAACATCCAAAAATTCAGATTAAGCCTCAGGGAGGGAAGATTTACCAGATTTGGTGGTCTCTACACCCGCTAGAATCTTTACTGGGGTTACCGTAGTCTCTTTAAGAGAGAAATCCAATCGTAAGGGTTCCTTAGCCATCCAATCTATATGAGGATTGTTACGCTGTAACCAAGGTAACCCCAGGATTACCTGCACTGAAGGGGAATTTATTATAACCAGAGAAATTTCCCCCGAATATCCATCCTTTGTGGAGAGGAGCAAGAGTGGTGTTTCCAAAAAGAGATGAAGGCTGGTTGGAGGGGTCGTCCATCTATGGCCTCGAGACCGACAGGTACCGACTTCTCTACCAGAGGGATGTTGTGTTTGGTAGCAAAATCCTGATCCAAAATTTCCCCCAGACCCGGAGTCGACGAATGCAGAGGCAGGTATGCGGAAGTTGGGACCATCGAGGTAGATTGGGAGCATAACTTTTTTTGGCAGGTTACTTTAGTAGAGGGAAGAGAAGAAATAGTACCCAATGAGACCCCCTCATACCTCATTGGGCGCTGGAGTTTCCCGGCTTCGAAGGACAGCGATGCAAGTGTTGCCCATAGGACCCGCCTTAGAAACATAGCCCCTCGTCTCTCCGGCGTAGTCTCTCAGAGGAAGAGGGTTGATGACTCCCCAACTGCATGGGTTGTGGGGCCTCTAAGGCCGGGAGAGAAGTAGGGGGATTTCTGTGAGCAAGAGGCAAAGGGGTGAGAGAACAAGAATGTTGACGTTTGACACGTCTTTCCTGGCTACGTTGGTCTACCCTAATACATACTGCTATAAGATCTTCAAGGGCGGAAGGCCTCTATTGAGCGGCTAACTCATTCTTCAAGGATTCGAAGAGTCCTTGCCAGAAGGCGGCAGATAAGGCCTCGTTGTTCCAACCTGTCTCTGCAGCAATCGTCCGGAACTACAAAACATATTTAGCCAGCGACCTGTGCCCCTGCGAGCTATGAAATAAAGAAGAAGCAGCAGTAATTTTACGATAAAGAGTGTTAAACATGTGTTGAAATTCCTTCTTGAACTCTGCAAAGTTCTGTGTAAGTTCTGGTCTTAATTCCAAAATGGGGGATGCCCATGCTAGGGCATCACCAGTCAGCAATGCAATAATATAAGTTACCTTAGCTTTGTCAGAAGTGAAACGAGTGGGTGTTAGCTCTAATTGTATGTCGCATTGCTTTAGAAAACCTCTACAAGCATGTGGATCACCTGAATATTGTTTTTTATGTAGGGAGGCGTGGTTCCAGTGGTACTGAACCCTCTGAGGTGGCAGACAAAGTAGCAGGCCTGATGACTCTAGATTTGGGTAGTTGGAGAGAAAGTGTATCGAACTTTTGAACCAGGAAAGCAACTAGATTATGGAGAAATTGTGTTCAGAAATAGAGGAGAGGGCTTGGTCCACCTCAGGGGGGTCTAGGTTTGTAGGAACCGGATATTTAAGGGAACAGGAACCAATAGGAGAGGGGCGGAATGGAAGCGCGGTCCCAGCGAGGACCGGTATAGGGCGCAGGAGACAAGGAGGTCATTAGTACTTGCCCCGCGGCTCGTGATGGTGGCGCGATGTCACGCATGCGGGCCGCGCTCGCAGAATGCGTGACTCACCGGCGGGGGCGGATGAGACCTCCGTGGAGTGTGTACAAGAGGAGCGGGTACAAGCGCGCTCTGTAAGCCCACCACAAACATATGCCCTGTATAAGGAATTTATCAAGTTGCAGAAAATATGTATCAAATCCGCTGGTTCCTCACATGATATGGCCCCCGACCCATCAAAGACATATTCAGCTAGTATTATCCTCATTGTTAGATGTATAAACTCTAGCTGTATTAGGAGTTAACGCCTCATCTTCAATATAGTGTCCATTTTGTTTGGAAACCAGTATTATGCAGATTAGATAATGAATTATTTATTTAAAATCAATGAAAAACAGAACTACAATATTCCAATTAGTGCCAGTCAAAAAAATGACTAATGAAAAAATGTACCAGTGATTGCAGTCCAGCCAGATATGTCAAATGACCATAGTATGATAACTTTCATGAACTCCTCGGAGCTATCACACTTTGTAAGTCAAGTCGAGCAAAGAAAAGATAGGAGTAGAACACCCCCAAGTAATGCTTCCCTGAGGCAAGTCCGGATATATATAGAATGAAGATAATGAAATCCCAGACGGTATAATAAACATTCAGAGGATATGAATCACAAAGTTCAATAAAGTATAGAGTCTTGTTAAAGTATTTCCACAGTGTTCTCAGAATATACACATAGCCTGCAGGTTAACTGGCCTATTCCTAAAGGCACGATATTGTTAACATGCACTGCATGGGCCTGGTGGTTGAACAGTAGTACATGTGGATATTGAAAATAAACTTGTACTCACTCAATTGTGTTTCTCCTCGCGGACCGTCCGCGTGCTCCAGCTGAAAGAGTGTCCATAGAGCCACGGTGTGTGAGGCGGTGCACCAGCGAAGGGAAAAATCGCGGCTGGACTGCGTGTTACTGGTACAAAAATACTTTATTTGTGGCACATAAACAGCAAGGGGAAGAGACCCCTGACGCGTTTCGCGTACCGTTTGCGCTTTATCGAAGAGTGAAAAGACAATAATACAATCAACCCTAAATACCCATGGTGTCCCCGTCCCGTGACCAAAAGAATCAAAAACCACCCCACGCCTGAGGTGTACATAACCTCCTCCACCCACAATCACAGGCGGGGAGGTATTACACAGGACCAGGGGATCCTGGGTATGTAAACAATAACATTGATTGAATGCGGGACCGTCCCTTTAGAGAGCACATCACTCATAAAGGCATTACATAGTTGGAGCTTTGTACCACAATCAACTTACACATAACATCTATAAATAAAAAAAAACATGAATTCCTCTCGCGATGGCACGGCGTCAAAGGACGTCGCGGGTCATGTGACGTCACGTCACCCCACCGCGCCATTTGACGCGCGTTACAATTGTGGAGTGTGACGTCACATGACCCTGCGGCGTTGCCCTGGCGACACGTCACCGAAGACCCGGCTGGCAGCAGGTGAGTTACAGAGGCCTCACGCCTCCTCCCGTCTCCGTAACCATTGAGAAAGTTGTAATTTGTGTTTTGGAGACGTCTCTTGCTACGTCAGGCAAAGGGGAAGGCAGAGGGGCGGAGACAAGAGCAAGGGGGAAGGCAGAGGGGCGGAGACAAGAGCAAGGGGGAAGGCTGTAACGGAGAGGAGTTGTAATTTGTGTTTGTATGCTGAATTTACTTTACTTTTACTTTAAATAATGGGAGACTTTACTATTTTAAAGTTGTTAATATAGTGTGTTTCACTTGACAAACACACAAACATCTCCCTGCATCAGAAGCTATCTGCCTGTCATATGGTGAGACCGTCGCTGTAAAAATCAAATTCCACTGACTACAGAGAATGAGGTTGCGCCGTCACCGTTGCGCCTACTATAAGCGCATGCAACAGATTCAATGCATTTGTTCTGAAGCTACGTCGTGTCGCCATAAGCGCAGCCTACGGGGGCGGCCCCAGTAACTTCTACAGCGCACGTGCGTTCAAGCCCCACCCCCCCAGTAAATCCGGCCCCAGTTCCTACCTTGTCACGCACCTTTCCCCAGCGGTGCGCGACATGTTTTGAGGCAGGCAGGGAAATTTGAGATCGGAGTTTGCGAAGGAGGCGTGCCCACACCCCCGCCAGCGGTTCAGCCAATGAGGGTGAATTAGCCGCGTGAGGTCATGGCCACGCCCCTGCAAACTCATCGCCACGCCCTCTCCCATCGCAAACGCTCCCTCTCCCCCCAGACCGCAGTGCAGCGCACGTGCCACCCCCCTGCCGGGCGCGCGTGCCACAGTGCTGACTGAGACCTCACCCTAAGCCTGGAGGCGCGGTTCAAAGCTCTCACGTTGGCACGCCAGAAGCTTAGCCCAGCTGACATCACCGGCACTATAAGCGCAGCCTAAGCCTGCATCAAGTTATAGCCTCGTTAAAGTGAAGAGAGCTACTAATGTATCTCTTCTGTCCGGTATGCTACAAAATCAGCCCTTACGCATCATGACGCCCTTACCACCTGACGTACGTTTCTCGTCTACGCTTTTTCGAAGGTGGGTCCGCACCGTCAGCGTCAGGATATTTATAGGTTAGTTGTTGCTATGACAATGGGCTCAGCATTAACCCTTATCATTGCTGGTTGATATTGAAATCGCGCTAGTCTGTAAGGCACTGACAGCACCGCAGTGTGCATGTTAGTACAGCATCTACACTGCCACTCCTTATCTTATTGTATGTGACCAATCTTATAATCATTTGTAATATTACCATTAAAGGGCTTTAAGAATACAACTTATCACACTACACTGCGAGTGCATTCAAAGGGGATTTCTTTTTGTATCACTTATGCCTATTAGCCCTATTGCCCCACAGTGAATACACTTCACTTATCAGGCTGCAGCGGGAGTCTTCCTTTCCTAACCCCTCCACCCACTTATCCTTCCCTACCCATAGTGCTCTTTGGGTAATACCCAGCATACATCTCACCATATTTCTTTGCGTTGTCTGAAGCTTCTGAATTATCGTCACATTCAGGGTCTCGGTTTCACATCCATACATGAGCACAGGCAGAATACACTGGTCAGACAGGGGAAGGGTCCCTTAAATTTGTTTTTACGTTATGCGTTTTATCGCATCTATTGATGGTCAGACGCCCATAACTCTGCATTTCCAACCTTTATACGTGTCTGAGAGCCATATTGCACTTCTAACTCTGCTGCATGTGGTTTGTCCCAGAACACCCAGCAGGCCTGGGGACTTCCTATGAGAGGCAATTAACCATACATATTCGCTAAATGTGACCATGCGCCTTGTAACAAGATAACACCCCTCTGTGCAGACAAAGGGGAAAGGTACTCACCAGAGGCAGGAAATGGAACAGTCTCACTCTTTATTGGGGTCAGATGTTCCTCAGTGTTCGCCTCTTCTTTCTCCGATTTAATCTCGAAACTCTCCAGCACAATCACTGGGAAACCTGGCAATAAGAAAAGGGAGATCCATCATGTAAAGCTGGGAGTGGGGGTGCTTCTTGTGATTTCATCTCCCCTGATATTGGTATAATACAGTATAATACAATATCTCTTGTAAAAACATATATTACTAGCCCTTCTGGCAGAAAATGACAGAGTTTAAGATATATTTTCTTCTTACCTGCTGAAGATTATATAAGAAAACAAGATTAGTTTGGGTGTTTGACTCACAAAATTGCAAAATAATCACATATTCCCCCCTTGCAGATTTCAGACACCAAAATATCTCCTTTACTTACTTAATCCATGCTGGCAGTGGGCAGTGCTGCTCTGGAGGTGCTGGGAGTGGGCAGCGCTGCTCTGGAGGTGCTGGGAGTGGGCAGCGCTGCTCTGGAGGTGACAAGTTAACATCCCTTTGTGCAGACAAAGGGGGAAAGGGACTCACCAGAGACAGGAAATGGAACAGTTTCACTCTTTATTGGGGTCAGATGTTCCTCAGTGTTCGCCTCTTCTTTCTCCGACTTAATCTCTAAACTCTTCGGTACAACCACTGGGAAACCTGGCAACAAGAATAGGAAAATACATCATGTAAAGCTGGGAGTGGGGGCGCTTCTTGTGATTTCACCTCCTCTGATATTGGTATAATATAATACCTCTTGTAAAGAAATGTATTACTAGCCCTTCTGGCAAAAACATGAAATAAAAGTTGAAGATATATTACCTTCTTACGTGCTGATGGTTCTATAAGAAAACAAGATTAATTTGGGTGTTTAACTCGCATAACTGCCAAATAATCAGATATTCCCTCCTTGCATATTCCAAAAACACCAAAATATCTCCTCTACTCACTTAACAAGCGTGGATCCATGCTGGCAGTGGGCAGTGCTGTTCGGGAGGTGCTGGCAGTGAGCAGTGCTGCTCTGGAGGTGCTGGCAGTGGGCAGTGCTGCTCTGGAGGTGCTGGCAGTGGGCAGTGCCGCTCTGGAGGTGCTGGCAGTGGGCAGTGCTGCTCTGGAGGTGCTGGCAGTGAGCAGTGCTGCTCTGGAGGTGCTGGCAGTGGGCAGCGCTGCTCTGGAGGTGCTGGCAGGGGGCAGTGCTGCTCTGGAGGTGCTGGCAGTGAGCAGTGCTGCTCTGGAGGTGCTGGCAGTGGGCAGCGCTACTCTGGAGGTGCTGGTAGTGGGCAGTGCTGCTCTGGAGGTGCAGGCAGTGGGCAGTGCTGCTCTGGGAGGTGCTGGCAGTGGGCTGTGCTGCTCTGGAGGTGCTGGCAGTGGGCAGTGTTGCTCTAGAGGTGCTGGCAGTGGGCATTGCTGCTCTGGAGGTGCTGGCAGTGAGCAGTGCTGCTCTGGAGGTGCTGGCAGTGAGCAGTGCTGCTCTGGAGGTGCTGGCAGTGGGCAGTGCTGCTCTGGAGGTGCTGGCAGTGGACAGTGCTGCTCTGGGGGTGCTGGCAGTGGGCAGTGCTGCTCTGGAGGTGCTGGCAGTGGGCAGTGCTGCTCTGGAGGTGCTGGCAGTGGGCAGTGCTGCTCTGGAGGTGCTGGCAGTGGGCAGTGCTGCTTTGGAGGTGCTGGCAGTGGGCAGGGTTGCTCTAGAGGTGCTGGCAGTGGGCAGTGCTGCTCTGGAGGTGCTGGCAGTGAGCAGTGCTGCTCTGGAGGTGCTGGCAGTGAGCAGTGCTGCTCTGGAGGTGCTGGCAGTGGGCAGTGCTGCTCTGGAGGTGCTGGCAGTGGGCAGTGCTGCTCTGGGGGTGCTGGCAGTGGGCAGTGCTGCTCTGGAGGTGCTGGCAGTGGGCAGTGCTGCTCTGGAGGTGCTGGCAGTGGGCAGTGCTGCTCTGGAGGTGCTGGCAGTGGGCAGTGCTGCTTTGGAGGTGCTGGCAGTGGGCAGTGCTGCTCTGGAGATGCTGGTAGTGGACAGTGCTGCTCTGGAGGTGCTGGCCAGAGGTTCCTTGATCTATATTTATTGGATGTCAGAATGTGTCTGTATAAAAGAGAAAACAGAATTGGAATGATCTGTTTTATTGGACAAATATACTGCATTTAGTATCGGCTTTCAAACCTAAGATTATTAACCCCAAAAGAGTCGTAGAAGACAGGGGCAAAAAAAAAAAAAAAAGGGCACTGAGGGACCTCTATGGCAATTGAAAGGTTCTGTTACAAACAGAACGTCAGCGGGCCCTCCTGGAATTTAAACAGGATATCGCTGCCCTAGGCCAGAGAACCGATGCAGTGGACATAAACTGGATGAGTCCATTAAAGCCCAAAACAAAAGAAAATCTGGAAGTACTCCAAAAACAGGTCTGTGAGATCTTGGAGAAACAGGAGGATTCCGAGAACCGAAAAAGAAGAAACAATATCAGAATCAGAGGCATCCCCGAGTAAATCACGGATCCAGAAGAGATTTTTCCAAATGGTTGAACCAAGTCCTACCTGACCAAACTGAGGAGGCCTTACAACTAGACTACCGTCACAGGGCCCACCAGCCCCAGAACCTCAGATGTCATCCTCTGATTCCACTACTTCTAAACCAAGGAGGCCTTCAGACGCGCGATGGGGGGTCCTTCTGATCTGGCTTTCGAAAATATCCCTCTAATGGTCTTCCAAAATCTATCATCATCGACACTGGCTAGGCACAGGAGCATCCTGCCGATCCCGACCTTCCCGTTCAGGTTAGTGGTGGTCAAAGAAGGCAATACCATCGCTATGAGAGACCTGGACGAAGGCCCAGCTTTCTTCTGGCGACTAGGCCTTGAACTTCCAGCTGGGAGAGACGTCGCAGAAAAACAATTGCACTCAGTCAATTCGCCGCTGTTGATCTGCGCTTGGAATCTGCACTCCTCATTGGCTGCAAGCTCTCTTAAGCCTTCAGGCGTTCATTCACTAACCTGACCAGCTTATCAGAGCGTGGGAATTCTCCTGCCAACCAATCACCGATTTGCCGGTATTGTAAAGCAGGGCGGTCACCTTTTCTCAGGTGGCAAGGGGGCATGGGCTATTCTGGCCCCTCTGCCTCTTGCATACCTAGACCACCCACTGCTCAGGCTCCACAGAGTCTGGATCTTGGGCAAAGGGTGTTAGGTTGCCTTGTGTCAGGCCAGGATGTGGGTTCTCCAGAATAAGCCTTAGAACTAGGACATTATTTCCGCACCAATGTAGGATCAGTAGACTTACAAACTTCTCTGTGGGGCGACCACAAGACAACAATCCGAGGGTATCTAATAAGCTTAGAAAGACTATGAAAAATAAAATCCCTTCAGAATAAGAGACTCACTCTCATCTCTTCATAAAATAAATCATTCGGTTTCTGTTCTCCAAAGTTTAAACTGGGCGGAACTTAACATTAGCCTGGTATCTCAAGCAGAACAATCCCTGAAATGGACTAAAAGATAATTTTTCGAGAAATCTAACAAGCCGGACTCGATGCCGGCAGCCAAATTTAGAAATAAAAAAAAATCTAGCTATAATATCCACTCTATTAGAGAAGGGTCTGGAACTCTGACTTCCAATCACAAAATGCAAAAGCATTCTAGGACTACTATGCAAAGCTATATGCAGGGAAGACGGTCTGTGCATCTGCTCAAGTGGAGGAAAACATTGCATCCTTTTTGAAAATGGCATACCTCCCGGGTATCACACCGCAAGACCACATAGCATTAAATAAAAAGATTTCCTTAGAGGACGTGTTACAGATTATAAAGAATCTCAAAGCCTCTAAGGCTCCCGGACCTGATAGGTTCACCAACGTTTACTATAAAAAATGTGCGGGTATCCTGGCCCCTCACTTGCAGCACATGTACAACGATGTGCTGGAGGGTGGCTCCTTCCACCCCAAGTATCCTGGAAGCTTCCATTTATTTAATCCATAAAGGAAGGGGAGGACCCTCTCTGCTGTACTAGTTACAGACCCACATCCCTAATAAATGTAGATATAAAGATTCTAAGATACTGGCTAATAGACTAAACCCGATTCTCCCCTCCCTGATCAGTCCAGACCAGGTGGGTTTTATCCAGGGAAGATAGGCCGCGGACAACACTGGAAGAATGATTAACCTGGTGGCCATAGCAAAGAAAAATAACATCCCCTCACTGCTGTTGGGACTTGATGCTGAGAAGGCCTTTGATAGGGTGGACTGGCCCTTTATGATATCTAATGTGAGGGCTTTCTGAAAGCGGTCCTCTCTCTTTACAAAGGCCCAACGGCCAAAGTAATTTGCCAAGGTATCCCATCAGAGAGGCTTGATATTAAAATGGCACTAGACAAGGATGCCCACTCTCTCCGTTGATTTCCGCCCTTTGTATACAGCATCTGGCAGCAAATATTAGGAACAACCCAGATGTCTCTGGCATTCAGGTTGGAGACGAGTCCCACAAACTTGCCTTATTTGCGAATGATATTCTCGAAGCCACCGACCTCACTTCTAAATCTTTTCAGTATATTAATCAGTTTTTCATATCAGTCCAAATCAGTAGCCTTAAAAAGGATGTGGTCAACCTACTTTCCATACATTTTGACCTTTTGTGAACTTCAAGTGGAAACCACAATGAAATATATAGGGGTGTCCATCACAAATGATTACCAAACCCTGTATGCAAGCAAACTACCCCAAAATTATCAAGAGAGGATCTCAATATGAGGAATGTATATGGGAAATTGTGGATAGGTAGAATCCATTCAATAAAAATGAATTTGCTCCCGAGGTTGCTATCTCTCTTCCAAACCGATCCCCCTAAGATTGAAGGAATTAAATTATCTCCAATCCCACATTATCAAATGTATATGGAATAAGAAGAGGCCCAGGATTAATAAACATATAATGGCCACTCAGACGGGTGGCCTAGCACTCCCATCATACTATATAGCAGCCCAATTAGCACAGATGACCCTCTGGCATTTCCCTCAGGTTTTTTGGAGATGGGTGATCTTAAAGCAGATCTGGTTCACCCAAAAGAATTAAATAAAATAATATGGCTAACTTTGGTAGCCCGCTCTCAATCCAAAGCTATCCTGCCCCCGATTTCCCACTCTATTTGGTTCTAATTGGAGCTCCGTCTGAAATACAACCTAACCCCACAAAGATCCATTATGAGCCCCATAGTTTCTCCTGGGTTTCCCAGATATAGCTTCCTCTCGGTGGAGAAGGGTGGGAGTAGAAAGAATCCTTGATATACTTATTGATGATAAACCGATCCTCTTTGAAAAATTACATCTAGAAAAGGGAATCCCCAATAGTGACTTTTTCTGATTTCTACAACAAAGGGCATACAGCTGTCTGTGTGTGTCCCAGCCAGGAACCAGCTCCCTTCTCTCCTCCCTCCCAGTGGAAGTACAGGAGGGGGAAAGGTGTGTGTGTGTGTGTGTGTGGTGATGTGCAGGAAGGGGGGATGTGATAGGCAGGACGGGGGGGGGTGATGTGCAGGACGGGGGGGTGATGTGCAGGACGGGGGGGTGATGTGCTGGACGGGGGGATGATATGCAGGACGGGGGGATGATATGCAAGATGGGGGGGTGATGTGCAGGACGGGGGGTGATGTGCATGACGGGGATGGGGGGTGATGTGCAGGACGGGGACGGGGGGTTGATGTGCAGGATGGGGACGGGGGGTGATGTGCAGGGCAGGGGGGTGATGTGCAGGATGGGGGGTGATGTGCAGGACAGGGGGGGTGATGTGCAGGATGGGGGGGTGATGTGCAGGACGGGGGGGTGATGTGCAAGACGGGGGGGTGATGTGCAGGACGGGGGGGTGATGTGCAAGACGGGGGGGTGATGTGCAGGACGGGGGGTGATGTGCAGGACGGGGGGTGATGTGCAGGACGGGGGGAGTGATGTGCAGGACGGGGGGGTGATGTGCAGGACGGGGGGGGTGATGTGCAGGACGGGTGATGTGCAGGACGGGGGGTGATGTGCAGGACGGGGGGGGGGTGATGTGCAGGACGGGGATGGATGGGTGATGTGCAGGACGGATGGGTGATGTGCAGGACAGGGGGGTGATGTGCAGGACAGGGGGGTGATGTGCAGGACGGGGGGGTGATGTGCAGGACGGGGGGTGATGTGCAGGACGGGGGGGTGATGTGCTGGACGGGGGGGGTGATGTGCAGGACGGGGGGGGTGATGTGCAGGACGGGGGTGTGATGTGCAGGACGGGGGGTGATGTGCAGGACGGGGTGGGTGATGTGCTGGACGGGGGGGTGATGTGCTGGACGGGGGGGTGATGTGCTGGACGGGGGGGTGATGTGCAGGGGGGGGTGATGTGCTGGACGGGGGGGTGATGTGCTGGACGGGGGAGTGATGTGCTGGACGGGGGGGTGATGTGCTGGACGGGGGGGTGATGTGCTGGACGGGGGGGTGATGTGCTGGACGGGGGGGTGATGTGCTGGATGGGGGGGGTGATGTGCAGGATGGGGGGGGTGATGTGCAGGATGGGGGGTGATGTGCAGGACGGGGGGTGATGTGCAGGACGGGGGGTGATGTGCTGGACGGGGGGGTGATGTGCAGGACGGGGGGGTGATGTGCAGGATGGGGGGCTGATGTGCAGGACGGGACGGGGGGGTGATGTGCAGGACAGGGACTGGGGTGTGATGTGCAGGACGGGGACGGGGGTGTGATGTGCAGGACGGGGACGGGGGTGTGATGTGCAGGACGGGGGGCTGATGTGCAGGACAGGACGGGGGGGTGATGTGCAGGACGGGGACGGGGGTGTGATGTGCAGGACGGGGACGGGGGTGTGATGTGCAGGACGGGGGGCTGATGTGCAGGACAGGACGGGGGGGTGATGTGCAGGACGGGGACGGGGGTGTGATGTGCAGGACGGGGGGCTGATGTGCAGGACGGGGACAGGGGTGTGATGTGCAGGACGGGGACGGGGGTGTGATGTGCAGGACGGGGACGGGGGTGTGATGTGCAGGACGGGGGGCTGATGTGCAGGACGGGACGGGGGGGTGATCTGCAGGACGGGGACGGGGGTGTGATGTGCAGGACGGGGACGGGGGTGTGATGTGCAGGACGGGGACGGGGGTGTGATGTGCAGGACGGGGACGGGGGTGTGATGTGCAGGACGGGGACGGGGGTGTGATGTGCAGGACGGGGACGGGGGTGTGATGTGCAGGACGGGGGGCTGATGTGCAGGACGGGACGGGGGGGTGATCTGCAGGACGGGGACGGGGGTGTGATGTGCAGGACGGGGACGGGGGTGTGATGTGCAGGACGGGGACGGGGGTGTGATGTGCAGGACGGGGACGGGGGTGTGATGTGCAGGACGGGGACGGGGGTGTGATGTGCAGGATGGGGACGGGGGTGTGATGTGCAGGACGGGGGCGGGGGTGTGATGTGCAGGACGGGGACAGGGGTGTGATGTGCAGGGGGGGGGTGATGTGCAGGACAGGGACGGGGGTGTGATGTGCAGGACGGGGACGGGGGTGTGATGTGCAGGACGGGGACGGGGGTGTGATGTGCAGGGGGGGTGATGTGCAGGACGGGGGGGTGATGTGCAGGACGGGGGGGTGGGAGTTGTGATGTGAAGGACGGGGGGGTGATGTGCAGGCCTTTCTCCCGCACTGTCCTGGGTTGCTGCTCCCCAGCTGCTCCCTCTCTCCTGCACTGTCCGGGGTTGCCGCTCCCCAGCTGCTGCCTCTCTACTCCACGGCGTTGCCGGTAGCTGCGCAGGGGGGGGCGGGGGATGGTTGGTCGGTGCTGGCCATGCTTCTTGTTGCCTCCGGGCATCTCCCCAGCTGCTGGCATGCCTCCTGAACTGTCCCACGCTGTGACGTCAGCTCGCCGGCATCACAGAGGCCCCACGTGGAACAGTTCAGGACCAGCATCCCCCCACCTCCCGCAGCTACCGGCAATCCAGTGAGGGAGAGAGGCAGCAGCTGGGGAGCGGCCACCCAGGACAGAGGACCCGCACACACGCTGCAGCTCTTAGGCTAAGGCCCCGCTGCCTCTGACCACGTGCCCGCACTGCAGAAAGGCGGTGCGTGGAGAGGCACTTGGACCATTTTTGCGAACGGGGGGGCGTGGCCAAAACGGGTGGGGGGCACGGCCATGACGTGGGGGGGCGGGACCGCCCATCAGCCGTTCAGCCCCTCAACTCCTCAGCCGTTCAGCCCCTGAACCCCTCATCTCCTCACACACAGACACGCACTCACGCTCACACACAGACAGGCACTCACACAGACAGGTGCTCACACAGACAGGCGCTCACACAAGCAGGCGCTCACACAGACAGGCGCTCACACAGACAGGCGCTCACACAGACAGGCGCTCACACAGACAGGCACTCACAAATACACACGGTTGGTGAATCGGAGCCCGGGAGACGGAGCAGGGGGGGAATCGGAAGAGGGACCCACCCCCCCGGGGACTCCCCCCCCCAAGAGGAGAGAGTCTGTGGGAGGGAGCAGGGGGGACTTCCTTGGTGCTGCAGAGTTTATTTAAAATCGCTGCTTTACCCCCACACTCTCCTCCCCGCTCCTCGAAGCCTCCCCTCCTCATTGGCTCACAGCCACACCACGTGACGCGTCGCCGCTCGGGATCTCAATTCTCTTGTATCCCCTGGCGGCTGACGCGTCACAGCGTGTAGGACCGACTCGGGAGAATTCCCCTGCTGGTGGGGAACGCTCGTGCGCCGCCGGGCGCAGCGGGTCCCAGCCTTAATAATCAGCGTTATACTGCAGCAGCCTGTCTCTGTGGCACACACACTGCAGCTCTTATAATCAGTGTTATACTGCAGCAGCCTGTCTCTGTGGCACACACGCTGCAGCCCTTATACTCAGCGTTATACTGCAGCAGCCTGTCTCTGTGGCACACACGCTGCAGCCCTTATACTCAGCGTTATACGGCAGCAGCCTGTCTCTGTGGCACACACACTGCAGCTCTTATAATCAGTGTTATACTGCAGCAGCCTGTCTCTGTGGCACACGCGCTGCAGCCCTTATACTCAGCGTTATACGGCAGCAGCCTGTCTCTGTGGCACACACGCTGCAGCTCTTATACTCAGCGTTATACTGCAGCAGCCTGTCTCTGTGTCACACACGCTGCAGCTCTTATAATCAGCGTTATACTGCAGCAGCCCGTCTCTGTGGCACACACGCTGCAGCTCTTATACTCAGCGTTATACTGCAGCAGCCTGTCTCTGTGTCACACACGCTGCAGCTCATATAATCAGCGTTATACGGCAGCAGCCTGTCTCTGTGGCACACACGCTGCAGCTCTTATACTCAGCGTTATACTGCAGCAGCCTGTCTCTGTGTCACACACGCTGCAGCTCTTATAATCAGTGTTATACTGCAGCAGCCTGTCTCTGTGGCACACGCTGCAGCTTTTATAATCAGCGTTATACTGCAGCAGCCTGTCTCTGTGGCACACACGCTGCAGCTCTTATACTCAGCGTTATACTGCAGCAGCCTGTCTCTGTGGCACACGCGCTGCAGCCCTTATAATCAGCGTTATACTGCAGCAGCCTGTCTCTGTGTCACACACGCTGCAACTCTTATAATCAGCGTTATACTGCAGCAGCCCGTCTCTGTGGCACACACGCTGCAGCTCTTATACTCAGCGTTATACTGCAGCAGCCTGTCTCTGTGTCACACACGCTGCAGCTCTTATAATCAGCGTTATACTGCAGCAGCCTGTCTCTGTGGCACACACGCTGCAGATCTTATACTCAGCGTTATACTGCAGCAGCCTGTCTCTGTGGCACACACGCTGCAGCTCTTATACTCAGCGTTATACTGCAGCAGCCTGTCTCTGTGGCACACGCTGCAGCGTTATACTGCAGCAGCCTGTCTCTGTGGCACACACGCTGCAGCCCTTATACTCAGCGTTATACTGCAGCAGCCTGTCTCTGTGGCACACACGCTGCAGCCCTTATACTCAGCGTTATACTGCAGCAGCCTGTCTCTGTGGCACACACGCTGCAGCTCTTATACTCAGCGTTATACTGCAGCAGCCTGTCTCTGTGGCACACACGCTGCAGCTCTTATACTCAGCGTTATACTGCAGCAGCCTGTCTCTGTGGCACACACGCTGCAGCCCTTATAATCAGCGTTATACTGCAGCAGCCTGTCTCTGTGGCACACACGCTGCAGCCCTTATACTCAGCGTTATACTGCAGCAGCCTGTCTCTGTGGCACACACGCTGCAGCCCTTATACTCAGCGTTATACTGCAGCAGCCTGCCTCTGTGGCACACACGCTGCAGCCCTTATACTCAGCGTTATACTGCAGCAGCCTGTCTCTGTGGCACACACGCTGCAGCCCTTATAATCAGCGTTATACTGCAGCAGCCTGTCTCTGTGGCACACACGCTGCAGCCCTTATACTCAGCGTTATACTGCAGCAGCCTGTCTCTGTGGCACACACGCTGCAGCCCTTATACTCAGCGTTATACTGCAGCAGCCTGTCTCTGTGGCACACACGCTGCAGCTCTTATACTCAGCGTTATACTGCAGCAGCCTGTCTCTGTGGCACACACGCTGCAGCTCTTATACTCAGCGTTATACTGCAGCAGCCTGTCTCTGTGGCACACACGCTGCAGCCCTTATAATCAGCGTTATACTGCAGCAGCCTGTCTCTGTGGCACACACGCTGCAGCCCTTATACTCAGCGTTATACTGCAGCAGCCTGTCTCTGTGGCACACACGCTGCAGCTCTTATACTCAGCGTTATACTGCAGCAGCCTGTCTCTGTGGCACACACGCTGCAGCCCTTATACTCAGCGTTATACTGCAGCAGCCTGCCTCTGTGGCACACACGCTGCAGCCCTTATACTCAGCGTTATACTGCAGCAGCCTGCCTCTGTGGCACACACGCTGCAGCTCTTATACTCAGCGTTATACTGCAGCAGCCTGTCTCTGTGGCGCACACGCTGCAGCCCTTATACTCAGCGTTATACTGCAGCAGCCTGCCTCTGTGGCACACACGCTGCAGCCCTTATACTCAGCGTTATACTGCAGCAGCCTGTCTCTGTGGCACACACGCTGCAGCTCTTATACTCAGCGTTATACTACAGCAGCCTGTCTCTGTGGCACACGCGCTGCAGCCCTTATACTCAGCGTTTTACTGCAGCAGCCTGTCTCTGTGGCACACGCGCTGCAGCCCTTATACTCAGCGTTATACTGCAGCAGACTGTCTCTGTGGCACACGCGCTGCAGCCCTTATACTCAGCGTTATACTGCAGCAGCCTGTCTCTGTGGCACACGCGCTGCAGCCCTTATACTCAGCGTTATACTGCAGCAGCCTGTCTCTGTGGCACACACGCTGCAGCCCTTATACTCAGGGTTATACTGCAGCAGCCTGTCTCTGTGGCACACACGCTGCAGCTCTTATACTCAGCGTTATACTGCAGCAGCCTGTCTCTGTCACACACGCTGCAGCCCTTATACTCAGCGTTATACTGCAGCAGCCCGTCTCTGTGGCACACGCGCTGCAGCTCTTATTCTCAGCGTTATACTGCAGCAGCCTATCTCTGTGTCACACACGCTGCAGCTCTTATAATCAGCGTTATACTGCAGCAGCCTGTCTCTGTGGCACACACGCTGCAGCTCTTATACTCAGCGTTATACTGCAGCAGCCTGTCTCTGTGTCACACACGCTGCAGCTCTTATAATCAGCGTTATACTGCAGCAGCCTGTCTCTGTGGCACACACGCTGCAGCTCTTATACTCAGCGTTATACTGCAGCAGCCTGTCTCTGTGGCACACGCTGCAGCTCTTATACTCAGCGTTATACTGCAGCAGCCTGTCTCTGTGGCACACGCGCCGCAGCTCTTATACTCAGCGTTATACTGCAGCAGCCTGTCTCTGTGTCACACACGCTGCAGCTCTTATAATCAGCGTTATACTGCAGCAGCCTGTCTCTGTGGCACACACGCTGCAGCTCTTATACTCAGCGTTACACTGCAGCAGCCTGTCTCTGTGGCACACACGCTGCAGCTCTTATACTCAGCGTTATACTGCAGCAGCCTGTCTCTGTGGCACACACGCTGCAGCCCTTATAATCAGCGTTATACTGCAGCAGCCTGTCTCTGTGGCACACACGCTGCAGCCCTTATACTCAGCGTTATACTGCAGCAGCCTGTCTCTGTGGAACACACGCTGCAGCCCTTATACTCAGCGTTATACTGCAGCAGCCTGTCTCTGTGGCACACACGCTGCAGCTCTTATACTCAGCGTTATACTGCAGCAGCCTGTCTCTGTGGCACACACGCTGCAGCTCTTATACTCAGCGTTATACTGCAGCAGCCTGTCTCTGTGGCACACACGCTGCAGCCCTTATAATCAGCGTTATACTGCAGCAGCCTGTCTCTGTGGCACACACGCTGCAGCCCTTATACTCAGCGTTATACTGCAGCAGCCTGTCTCTGTGGCACACACGCTGCAGCCCTTATACTCAGCGTTATACTGCAGCAGCCTGCCACTGTGGCACACACGCTGCAGCCCTTATACTCAGCGTTATACTGCAGCAGCCTGTCTCTGTGGCACACACGCTGCAGCCCTTATAATCAGCGTTATACTGCAGCAGCCTGTCTCTGTGGCACACACGCTGCAGCCCTTATACTCAGCGTTATACTGCAGCAGCCTGTCTCTGTGGCACACACGCTGCAGCCCTTATACTCAGCGTTATACTGCAGCAGCCTGTCTCTGTGGCACACACGCTGCAGCTCTTATACTCAGCGTTATACTGCAGCAGCCTGTCTCTGTGGCACACACGCTGCAGCTCTTATACTCAGCGTTATACTGCAGCAGCCTGTCTCTGTGGCACACACGCTGCAGCCCTTATAATCAGCGTTATACTGCAGCAGCCTGTCTCTGTGGCACACACGCTGCAGCCCTTATACTCAGCGTTATACTGCAGCAGCCTGTCTCTGTGGCACACACGCTGCAGCCCTTATACTCAGCGTTATACTGCAGCAGCCTGCCTCTGTGGCACACACGCTGCAGCCCTTATACTCAGCATTATACTGCAGCAGCCTGTCTCTGTGGCACACACGCTGCAGCTCTTATACTCAGCGATATACTACAGCAGCCTGTCTCTGTGGCACACGCGCTGCAGCCCTTATACTCAGCGTTTTACTGCAGCAGCCTGTCTCTGTGGCACACGCGCTGCAGCCCTTATACTCAGCGTTATACTGCAGCAGACTGTCTCTGTGGCACACGCGCTGCAGCCCTTATACTCAGCGTTATACTGCAGCAGCCTGTCTCTGTGGCACACGCGCTGCAGCCCTTATACTCAGCGTTATACTGCAGCAGCCTGTCTCTGTGGCACACACGCTGCAGCCCTTATACTCAGGGTTATACTGCAGCAGCCTGTCTCTGTGGCACACACCCTGCAGCTCTTATTCTCAGCGTTATACTGCAGCAGCCTATCTCTGTGTCACACACGCTGCAGCTCTTATAATCAGCGTTATACTGCAGCAGCCTGTCTCTGTGGCACACACGCTGCAGCTCTTATACTCAGCGTTATACTGCAGCAGCCTGTCTCTGTGGCACACACGCTGCAGCGCTTATACTCAGCGTTATACTGCAGCAGCCTGTCTCTGTGGCACACACGCTGCAGCTCTTATAATCAGCGTTATACTGCAGCAGCCTGTCTCTGTGGCACACACGCTGCAGCCCTTATAATCAGCGTTATACTGCAGCAGCCTGTCTCTGTGTCACACACGCTGCAGCTCTTATAATCAGCGTTATACTGCAGCAGCCTGTCTCTGTGGCACACACGCTGCAGCTCTTATACTCAGCGTTATACTGCAGCAGCCTGTCTCTGTGTCACACACGCTGCAACTCTTATAATCAGCGTTATACTGCAGCAGCGTGTCTCTGTGGCACACACGCTGCAGCTCTTATACTCAGCGTTATACTGCAGCAGCCTGTCTCTGTGGCACACACGCTGCAGCCCTTATACTCAGCGTTTTACTGCAGCAGCCTGTCTCTGTGGCACACGCGCTGCAGCCCTTATACTCAGCGTTATACTGCAGCAGCCTGTCTCTGTGGCACACGCGCTGCAGCCCTTATACTCAGCGTTATACTGCAGCAGCCTGTCTCTGTGGCACACACGCTGCAGCCCTTATACTCAGCGTTATACTGCAGCAGCCTGTCTCTGTGGCACACACGCTGCAGCCCTTATACTCAGGGTTATACTGCAGCAGCCTGTCTCTGTGGCACACACGCTGCAGCAGCCTGTCTCTGTGGCACAGACGCTGCAGCTCTTGTACTCAGCGTTATACTGCAGCAGCCTGTCTCTGTGACACACGCGCTGCAGCCCTTATACTCAGCATTTTACTGCAGCAGCCTGTCTCTGTGGCACACGCGCTGCAGCCCTTATACTCAGCGTTATACTGCAGCAGCCTGTCTCTGTGGCACACACGCTGCAGCCCTTATACTCAGGGTTATACTGCAGCAGCCTGTCTCTGTGGCACACACCCTGCAGCTCTTATTCTCAGCGTTATACTGCAGCAGCCTGTCTCTGTGGCACACACCCTGCAGCTCTTATACTCAGCGTTATACTGCAGCAGCCTGTCTCTGTGGCACACATGCTGCAGCCCTTATACTCAGCGTTATACTGCAGCAGCCTGTCTCTGTGGCACACACGCTGCAGCGCTTATACTCAGCGTTATACTGCAGCAGCCTGTCTCTGTGGCACACACGCTGCAGCCATTATACTCAGCGTTATACTGCAGCAGCCCGTCTCTGTGGCACACACGCTGCAGCCCTTATACTCAGCGTTATACTGCAGCAGCCTGTCTCTGTGGCACACGCGCTGCAGCTCTTATACTCAGCGTTATACTGCAGCAGCCTGTCTCTGTGGCACACACGATGCAGCTCTTATACTCAGCGTTATACTGCAGCAGCCTGTCTCTGTGGCACACACGCTGCAGCTCTTATACTCAGCGTTATACTGCAGCAGCCTGTCTCTGTGGCACACACGCTGCAGCCCTTATACTCAGCGTTATACTGCAGCAGCCTGTCTCTGTGGCACACACGCTGCAGCTCTTATACTCAGCGTTATACTGCAGCAGCCTGTCTCTGTGCCACACACGCTGCAGCGCTTATACTCAGCGTTATACTGCAGCAGCCTGTCTCTGTGGCACACACGCTGCAGCCCTTATACTCAGCGTTATACTGCAGCAGCCTGTCTCTGTGGCACACACGCTGCAGCCCTTATACTCAGCGTTATACTGCAGCAGCCTGTCTCTGTGGCACACACGCTGCAGCCCTTATACTCAGCGTTATACGGCAGCAGCCTGTCTCTGTGGCACACACGCTGCAGCTCTTATACTCAGCATTATACTGCAGCAGCCTGTCTCTGTGGCACACATGCTGCAGCTATTATACTCAGTGTTATACTGCAGCAGCCTGTCTCTGTGGCACACGCTGCAGCCCTTATACTCAGCGTTATACTGCAGCAGCCTGTCTCTGTGGCACACACGCTGCAGCCCTTATACTCAGCGTTATACTGCAGCAGCCTGTCTCTGTGGCACACATGCTGCAGCTCTTATACTCAGCGTTATACTGCAGCAGCCTGTCTCTGTGGCACACACGCTGCAGCCCTTATACTCAGCGTTATACTGCAGCAGCCTGTCTCTGTGGCACACACGCTGCAGCCCTTATACTCAGCGTTATACTGCAGCAGCCTGTCTCTGTGGCACAGACGCTGCAGCTCTTATACTCAGCGTTATACTGCAGCAGCCTGTCTCTGTGGCACACACGCTGCAGCGCTTATACTCAGCGTTATACTGCAGCAGCCTGTCTCTGTGGCACACACGCTGCAGCCCTTATACTCAGCGTTATACTGCAGCAGCCTGTCTCTGTGGCACACACGCTGCAGCCCTTATACTCAGCGTTATACTGCAGCAGCCTGTCTCTGTGGCACACACGCTGCAGCCCTTATACTCAGCGTTATACTGCAGCAGCCTGTCTCTGTGGCACAGACGCTGCAGCTCTTATACTCAGCGTTATACTGCAGCAGCCTGTCTCTGTGGTACACACACTGCAGCCCTTATACTCAGCGTTATACTGCAGCAGCCTGTCTCTGTGGCACACACGCTGCAGCTCTTATACTCAGCGTTATACTGCAGCAGCCTGTCTCTGTGGCACACGCTGCAGCTCTTATACTCAGCTTTATACTGCAGCAGCCTGTCTCTGTGGCACACGCTGCAGCTCTTATACTCAGCGTTATACTGCAGCAGCCTGTCTCTGTGGCACACACGCTGCAGCTCTTATACTCAGCGTTATACTGCAGCAGCCTGTCTCTGTGGCACACGCTGCAGCCCTTATACTCAGCGTTATACTGCAGCAGCCTGTCTCTGTGGCACACACGCTGCAGCTCTTATACTCAGCGTTATACTGTAGCAGCCTGTCTCTGTGGCACACGCTGCAGCCCTTATACTCAGCGTTATACTGCAGCAGCCTGTCTCTGTGGCACACGCGCTGCAGCTCTTATACTCAGCGTTATACTGCAGCAGCCTGTCTCTGTGGCGCACACGCTGCTGCTCTTATACTCAGCGTTATACTGCAGCAGCCTGTCTCTGTGGCACACACACTTGGGTCCCCCCCGGGCCTGTAATGAAGATCCTTCTCTGGTTACTCACATCTCCTTTAGTCTAGCAGACTGCTGCTCCGCTCCCAGTGCTACCACTCGGGGGGAGCCTGTTACCTAGTCACACCCCCTGAGTTATACTCCTCAGCAGCAGGGCCTGGGGATCAGGGAGCAGCAGCAGCTCTCACACACAGGGCTGCTCTCTCCTCATGCTCCTCTCTCTCTTCCCCTCCCTGCCTCACTCACATCAAGCTTTGCTCTCCTGTCCCCTCATTGGCTGTCCTGTCATGTCTCCCTGTGTCAGCAGCAGGGGCTTCTGGGAGTTGTAGTCCATCTGCTGCTGCTGCTCTGTCATTAGCTCCTTCCCCAGCAGCAGCACACAGCAGAGAGGATCACAGCCAGGGGGCAGCACGGATAGAGCGCTGTATCCTCACACATATCATGTGTTTAACACTTTGTGGGTCTGTTTCATACAATAAGTTATCCCCCCCCCCCCCTCCATGCTGCTGCTGCTTCCTATCAAGGGGTTACACACATATAGATTATTTAGGGGACAAGCAAACATTAATGAAAGATAGAATGTGGCACAGAAATATCTGTAACACCTCCTCCTAAGGCTGCGTCCAGGGTGGGGCTGGGCCGGCGCGCGCGCTCACACTGGACACGTTGCGACAATGCACATGACCTGTGTGAGCGGGCGGGTGCGCCTGCTCGGCGCTCAGCCGCATGACGAGCAAGCAAAATTGATTTTGCTGCTCGCAAGCGCGTCACGTGAGTGGTTCAGTCTCAGCGAGGAGATGGCTGACCAGAGTTCAGCAGAGAGAAGGCGGACCGGAGAGGGCACACCGCCACGCAGCACTGGAAAACCAATGCTTCAGCACAGGAGTTCAAGCTGGCCTCTGCGAAGAGAGGAAGAGCAGCAGGCCATGGGGTCCAAACAGCAACCTCTGCTAAGGGTACAAGCAGCAGGTTGCGGGCTCCAGGGAGATAGCACACAGCAGGTCTCTGGGATGCTTCAGCGCGGAAGTATAAGCTGGCCTCTGCGAAGGGAGAAAGAGCAGCAGACCACGGGGAACCAGGAACACAAGCCTCAGCAACAGAGATTAGTAACAAGATATAACAAGCCAGGAGGTTAGTGGCAAAACATAGGTAACATCCAAGAAGGACTATGCTCGGCAGAGAGGGATTGTGGGGAATGCACTATTTAAAGGCCTCTCTGTCCTCTCTCTCTGTCTGTCTCTGTCTCTCCTCGGTCTCTCTGTCCTCTTTCCCTCTCTCTCTCTCTGTCCTCTCTCTCTCTCTGTTCTCTTTCTCCATCTATCTCTCTCTCTCTGTCCTCTTTCTCTCTCTGTCCTCTTTCTCTCTCTGTCCTCTTTCTCTCTCTGTCCTCTTTCTCTCTCTGTCCTCTTTCTCTCTCTGTCCTCTTTCTCTCTCTGTCCTCTTTCTCTCTCTGTCCTCTTTCTCTCTCTGTCCTCTTTCTCTCTGTGTCCTCTCTCTCTCTGTCCTCTTTCTCTCTCTGTCCTCTTTCTCTCTCTGTCCTCTTTCTCTCTCTGTCCTCTTTCTCTCTCTGTCCTCTTTCTCTCTCTGTCCTCTTTCTCTCTCTGTCCTCTTTCTCTCTCTGTCCTCTTTCTCCATCTATCTCTCTCTGTCCTCTTTCTCCATCTATCTCTCTCTGTCCTCTTTCTCCATCTATCTCTCTCTGTCCTCTTTCTCCATCTATCTCTCTCTGTCCTCTTTCTCCATCTATCTCTCTCTGTCCTCTTTCTCCATCTATCTCTCTCTGTCCTCTTTCTCCATCTATCTCTCTCTGTCCTCTTTCTCCATCTATCTCTCTCTGTCCTCTTTCTCCATCTATCTCTCTCTGTCCTCTTTCTCCATCTATCTCTCTCTGTCCTCTTTCTCCATCTATCTCTCTCTGTCCTCTTTCTCCATCTATCTCTCTCTGTCCTCTTTCTCCATCTATCTCTCTCTGTCCTCTTTCTCCATCTATCTCTCTCTGTCCTCTTTCTCCATCTATCTCTCTCTGTCCTCTTTCTCCATCTATCTCTCTGTGTCCTCTTTCTCTCTGTGTCCTCTTTCTCTCTGTGTCCTCTTTCTCTCTGTGTCCTCTTTCTCTCTGTGTCCTCTTTCTCTCTGTGTCCTCTTTCTCTCTGTGTCCTCTTTCTCTCTGTGTCCTCTTTCTCTCTGTGTCCTCTTTCTCTCTCTGTCCTCTTTCTCTCCCTGTCCTCTTTCTCTCTCTGTCCTCTTTCTCCCTCTGTCTCCTGTGTGTCTCTCTGTCCTCTTTCTCCATCTATCTCTCTCTGTCCTCTTTCTCCATCTATCTCTCTCTGTCCTCTTTCTCCATCTATCTCTCTCTGTCCTCTTTCTCCATCTATCTCTCTCTGTCCTCTTTCTCCATCTATCTCTCTCTGTCCTCTTTCTCCATCTATCTCTCTCTGTCCTCTTTCTCCATCTATCTCTCTCTGTCCTCTTTCTCCATCTATCTCTCTCTGTCCTCTTTCTCCATCTATCTCTCTCTGTCCTCTTTCTCCATCTATCTCTCTCTGTCCTCTTTCTCCATCTATCTCTCTCTGTCCTCTTTCTCCATCTACACTGGCGACACACTTTATTCGAGCTCGGCTAGTCCCACGAATTCGGGTATACCCGGGTGTATTGAGGTTTGTGACTGTTTTCTGCCCGAGTGCATTGAGGTATTTTCCAGGCAGGGATTGAAGCATTTTATTCCCGCTGGCTGCAATACTGCACAGTATATATATATATATACTGCATTACAATTCATGAATTTATGCCATCTGGTAGACACGCGAAGCAGTGCAGCCTATTAAATCCTAATCATTATCATTTAACAGATCAGCCGCCCATCAGCCAGGCATGAACCCAGGCTGGGAAGGCAAACGCAACGGGGCTTGTCAGAGGTGAGGAGCGGCGCATTCCAGGTATCTGCCAGGTACATACTGGGTATTTGCTCGAATAAAGTGTGTCGGTGCAGTATCTCTCTCTGTCCTCTTTCTCCATCTATCTCTCTCTGTCCTCTTTCTCCATCTATCTCTCTCTGTCCTCTTTCTCCATCTATCTCTCTCTGTCCTCTTTCTCCATCTATCTCTCTCTGTCCTCTTTCTCCATCTATCTCTCTCTGTCCTCTTTCTCCATCTATCTCTCTCTGTCCTCTTTCTCCATCTATCTCTCTCTGTCCTCTTTCTCCATCTATCTCTCTCTGTCCTCTTTCTCCATCTATCTCTCTCTGTCCTCTTTCTCCATCTATCTCTCTCTGTCCTCTTTCTCCATCTATCTCTCTCTGTCCTCTTTCTCCATCTATCTCTCTCTGTCCTCTTTCTCCATCTATCTCTCTCTGTCCTCTTTCTCCATCTATCTCTCTCTGTCCTCTTTCTCCATCTATCTCTCTCTGTCCTCTTTCTCCATCTATCTCTCTCTGTCCTCTTTCTCCATCTATCTCTCTCTGTCCTCTTTCTCCATCTATCTCTCTGTGTCCTCTTTCTCTCTGTGTCCTCTTTCTCTCTGTGTCCTCTTTCTCTCTGTGTCCTCTTTCTCTCTGTGTCCTCTTTCTCTCTGTGTCCTCTTTCTCTCTGTGTCCTCTTTCTCTCTGTGTCATCTTTCTCTCTGTGTCCTCTTTCTCTCTCTGTCCTCTTTCTCTCCCTGTCCTCTTTCTCTCTCTGTCCTCTTTCTCCCTCTGTCTCCTGTGTGTCTCTCTGTCCTCTTTCTCCATCTATCTCTCTCTGTCCTCTTTCTCCATCTATCTCTCTCTGTCCTCTTTCTCCATCTATCTCTCTCTGTCCTCTTTCTCCATCTATCTCTCTCTGTCCTCTTTCTCCATCTATCTCTCTCTGTCCTCTTTCTCCATCTATCTCTCTCTGTCCTCTTTCTCCATCTATCTCTCTCTGTCCTCTTTCTCCATCTATCTCTCTCTGTCCTCTTTCTCCATCTATCTCTCTCTGTCCTCTTTCTCTCTGTGTCCTCTTTCTCTCTGTGTCCTCTTTCTCTCTCTGTCCTCTTTCTCTCTCTGTCCTCTTTCTCTCTCTGTCCTCTTTCTCTCTCTGTCCTCTATCTCTCTCTGTCCTCTTTCTCCATCTATCTCTCTCTGTCCTCTTTCTCCATCTATCTCTCTCTGTCCTCTTTCTCCATCTATCTCTCTCTGTCCTCTTTCTCCATCTATCTCTCTCTGTCCTCTTTCTCCATCTATCTCTCTCTGTCCTCTTTCTCCATCTATCTCTCTCTGTCCTCTTTCTCCATCTATCTCTCTCTGTCCTCTTTCTCCATCTATCTCTCTCTGTCCTCTTTCTCCATCTATCTCTCTCTGTCCTCTTTCTCCATCTATCTCTCTCTGTCCTCTTTCTCCATCTATCTCTCTCTGTCCTCTTTCTCCATCTATCTCTCTCTGTCCTCTTTCTCCATCTATCTCTCTCTGTCCTCTTTCTCCATCTATCTCTCTCTGTCCTCTTTCTCCATCTATCTCTCTCTGTCCTCTTTCTCCATCTATCTCTCTCTGTCCTCTTTCTCCATCTATCTCTCTCTGTCCTCTTTCTCCATCTATCTCTCTCTGTCCTCTTTCTCCATCTATCTCTCTCTGTCCTCTTTCTCCATCTATCTCTCTCTGTCCTCTTTCTCCATCTATCTCTCTCTGTCCTCTTTCTCCATCTATCTCTCTCTGTCCTCTTTCTCCATCTATCTCTCTCTGTCCTCTTTCTCCATCTATCTCTCTCTGTCCTCTTTCTCCATCTATCTCTCTCTGTCCTCTTTCTCCATCTATCTCTCTCTGTCCTCTTTCTCCATCTATCTCTCTCTGTCCTCTTTCTCTCTGTGTCCTCTTTCTCTCTGTGTCCTCTTTCTCTCTGTGTCCTCTTTCTCTCTGTGTCCTCTTTCTCTCTGTGTCCTCTTTCTCTCTGTGTCCTCTTTCTCTCTGTGTCCTCTTTCTCTCTGTGTCCTCTTTCTCTCTGTGTCCTCTTTCTCTCTGTGTCCTCTTTCTCTCTGTGTCCTCTTTCTCTCTCTGTCCTCTTTCTCTCTCTGTCCTCTTTCTCTCTCTGTCTCCTGTGTGTCTCTCTCTGTCTCCTGTGTGTCTCTCTCTGTCTCCTGTGTGTCTCTCTCTGTCTCCTGTGTGTCTCTCTCTGTCTCCTGTGTGTCTCTCTCTGTCTCCTGTGTGTCTCTCTCTGTCTCCTGTGTGTCTCTCTCTGTCTCCTGTGTGTCTCTCTCTGTCTCCTGTGTGTCTTTCTCTGTCTCCTGTGTGTCTCTCTCTGTCTCCTGTGTGTCTCTCTCTGTCTCCTGTGTGTCTCTGTCTCCTGTGTGTCTCTGTCTCCTGTGTGTCTCTGTCTCCTGTGTGTCTCTCTCTGTCTCCTGTGTGTCTCTGTCTCCTGTGTGTCCGTCTCTGTCTCCTGTGTGTCCCTCTCTGTCTCTCCCTGTCCTCTGTCTCTCCCTGTCCTCTGTCTCTCCCTGTCCTCTGTCTCTCCCTTTCCTCTGTCTCTCCCTGTCCTCTGTCTCTCCCTGTCCTCTGTCTCTCCCTGTCCTCTGTCTCTCCCTGTCCTCTGTCTCTCCCTGTCCTCTGTCTCTCCCTGTCCTCTGTCTCTCCCTGTCCTCTGTCTCTCCCTGTCCTCTGTCTCTCCCTGTCCTCTGTCTCTCCCTGTCCTCTGTCTCTCCCTGTCCTCTGTCTCTCCCTGTCCTCTGTCTCTCCCTGTCCTCTGTCTCTCCCTGTCCCTCTCTCTCTGTCTCTCTCTCTCTGTCTCTCTCTCTCTCTGTGTCTTTCGCTCTCTTTCTCTGTGTCTTTCTCTGTGTCTTTCTCTGTGTCTTTCTCTGTGCCTTTCTCTGTGCCTTTCTCTGTGTCTTTCTCTGTGCCTTTCTCTGTGTCTTTCTCTGTGTCTTTCTCTGTGTCTTTCTCTGTGTCTTTCTCTCTCTCTTTCATTCTCTTTCATTCTCTCTCTCTTTCATTCTCTTTCATTCTCTCTCTCTTTCATTCTCTTTCATTCTCTCTCTCTTTCATTCTCTTTCATTCTCTCTCTCTTTCATTCTCTTTCATTCTCTCTCTCTTTCATTCTCTTTCATTCTCTCTCTCTTTCATTCTCTTTCATTCTCTCTCTCTTTCATTCTCTTTCATTCTCTCTCTCTCATTCTCTTTCATTCTCTCTCTCTTTCATTCTCTCTCTCTTTCATTCTCTCTCTCTTTCATTCTCTCTCTCTTTCATTCTCTCTCTCTTTCATTCTCTCTCTCTTTCATTCTCTCTCTCTTTCATTCTCTCTCTCTTTCATTCTCTCTCTCTTTCATTCTCTCTCTCTCTCTCTTTCATTCTCTCTCTCTCTCTCTTTCATTCTCTCTCTCTCTCTCTCTTTCATTCTCTCTCTCTCTCTCTTTCATTCTCTCTCTCTCTCTCTTTCATTCTCTCTCTCTCTCTCTTTCATTCTCTCTGTGTCTCTCTCTCTTTCATTCTCTCTGTGTCTCTCTCTCTTTCATTCTCTCTGTGTCTCTCTCTCTTTCATTGTCTCTGTCTCTGTCTCTGTCTCTGTCTCTGTCTCTGTCTCTGTCTCTGTCTCTGTCTCTGTCTCGGCATCGGAAGACAGGTAGGGAACACCTCCCCTCTAGTATAGTACCTTGAGGATATGGAGAGAACATTGAGGTAAACGGTCCCCTCAATTGACTAGTGCTGCAGGGCATGAAACCACTAAAATAATTGATTGCTGCTTTATCCGGAGACACAGAGAAGTGGGAGAGCTGAACAATAAATCACCCCAAGTTGGAATGCGGTCTGGCGGCGACTGTGAAGGGCTGTCTGGGGGAAGTCCTAAAACCCACCCAGACCCCATACATAAGTCCCTCACTGCATAAATCACAACTCCTGGGGAACCTCCACTTGAAACAAAGTGAAATTACTCACTGGTAACTGTAAACTCCATCCGTTTTTTTTCTCTTTTTCTTCTTCTGTTCTGCGTGCTCCAAGCTGTGTGGGAGTGCAAGCAGAGATATCCTCACCGGGGAGGAAAAACGTCAGCGAGCACGGCAGGGCAACAAATTGGCAAAGGCCGGACTGTGCTGAAAAATACTTTATTGTTGCATGGATATTAAAAAAGAGTGAGGGGATAGCACTCCCCGCAACTCTTACGCGTTTCACCCACTCAGGGGCTTTCTCAAAGAGTGAGAATTACTTGCTGCCGTGCGTCCTAAAGTACTGAACACTTCCGGAAGTTACGTCACTTTACCGGTGCTTGCAAGATCTCCCGAGATATATGAATGGGGTCTGCACACCTGGCAAGTGTAAACGCACCCGTGGTGAGTCAGTACTGGAGGCAAAGGCAGTAAAAGCAAATAATTTGCCAATAAAACAACACTTAGCTTAATCAAACCTCTATATAAATAATTTAAATCTTAACAAAACAATATTCGCATAACCCTTTAGGGGAGGCATGATGGCAATAATATATGCTGAAGAAACATAATAAACCTCTATCCTAAAGGCTAGCGGAAAAAATATAACAATAATAAAACTATTGCAAAAATAGTGCAATAATAAATTAAAATCAAGTAATAGCGGGGGAATGGGGTACATAGAACTTTAAATTCATTCAAATGACTAAATGTCATATAATATTATTATTCAGTTCTATGGAGACTGTAAGTCAAATTCAAAATAAAACACATTCTACACAAGTGTTTTAAACAGACTAGACAACATATATATAAACTTGTAACAGTTTTTTGAATCAGTTTTAAATCACTTAGTTGCTTATTCTGTTAACTTAAAGAATTCTGTGACATTTTTTAGTTACATTATTTAGGAACATTTTTTAGTATATCAAATTCTAATGTGAGAAACAAATTCTTTTGTTACAGGATGCCATGAATTTCAGGGACATCACTCTAAAGAAAAAAACGAAAAAGAGAAAGAAGAAAAGAAAAGAAAACCGGAAGGCAAAGGAACAAGGGAACAAGGATGATAAGCAATAAACAATATGTACAACAACATTAGTTGATTCTTCACTCAATTCACAATAGGCTAATCAGTTCAGTTATAAATAACAATTTATCAGTATATAGAATTCATCAATATTTCACTATCCTATATGGATGATACTGTTTTTTCATACAATAAGCAAATTAGTTAATAACTAGTTTTTAATAAGTTTAAGCCCATTTCATAAAGGATAAAGACCCAAGTAATGAAAGATAAGCAGAATAACCATTTAACAGACCAGAGATTTCCAGGGGGCAGACACATCAAAGAAAATGCTTTATCTCCCAGTCAACATTGATTCCTTTTGGTGACATTGTGTCCATTGTAAATATCCAGAACATTTCCTTTTGATTAAGGATGTTCTGTCGGTCACCTCGTCTGACTGGGAGTGGAATGTAATTGATCCCACTAAAGGTTAGCAAATCTAATTTGCCCATAGGGCATTCTAAGAAGTGTCTCGCCACGGGAATCTCTGATCTTTATTTTTTATACTTCTAATATGTTCCATTATACGATGTTTTAATGGGCGTATTGTTCTTCCTATGTAGCTCTTACCGCAACCACATGTTAAAATATAGATGACAAAGTTGGTATTACATGTAATAAAACTCTTGAGCTTTATTTTGTCTTTATTGACTCTTGAATGTATTACTTTAATGGGTTTGGCATAGGTACATACCTTGCAATAACCACATTTAAAGAAACCTATAGGTGGAGTAAAGCCTTTGGTTCTAAGCAAGGGGTTGACAAACAAGCTTGGTGAGACATAACCTGACAAGGTTTTTGCTTTCTTAAAAACAAATTTTGGTAGTTGTTCAATATGGTTTTAACTTATTATCTAGACTTACAACATTCCAGTGTCTGGCTATAATGGTGCGAATTTAGTTGGCTTGTCTGCTGTGCTGGGTGACAAAATATAATGGTGTTTTTCCAATATCTCCTCCAGCTTTACTACGTTTTTTTAACAAATCAGTTCGTGGTGTGTGATAAGCATGTTCAAAAGCCTTCTGTAAGTCGAATTCACTATATCCCCTAGAGCGGAACCTAGAGGCCAATTGCTTTGATTGTTCCAACTCTCCGCCGGGCCCCGCAGCAACCGCCGGGCCCGCCGCAGTCACCGCCGGGCCCCCCTCAGCCACTGGTATATCTACCTTTTTAGATGTATTGGGAGGTGGGAGTCTTGTTATATGTATTGGGGGAGGGGGTCTTGTTATATGTATTGGGGGTCTTTTTTATATGTATTGGGGTGTGGGGGTATTGTTATATGTATTGGAGGGGACTGGGGTCTTTTTTTATGTATTGGGGTGCGGGTCTTGTTATATGTATTGGGGCTCTTTTTATATGTGTAGCCGGGACCCTCTTCTCACCCTTGTTGTTGTTGGGGGGTGGGTGTGCTGCAGTAGGGAATGCTCCGATAACGGAGGCTCCGCGTCAGGTAGCCGCCATGTTATGGTTGGCATCAGCGCAGACTTAACCTAGCCAGAGGTTGCACATGCGTAGGGAAAGAGTAAGCAAAGCCCGCGAAGGAGGAGAGTTCCGATTGGAGAGAGGTAGCGCGATACGGGTCCCATCAGCCCCCGCGGGTCCCCGTGATGCGGCTGGACCAATGGGTTGCGAGCGAAGGAGGAAAAGGAAGTGGTTGTGCGCACGTTGGCTCAGAGCTGGCTGGAGAGGAGAGTGCCACACTATCATCACCAGGACAGTTCTAAGTGGCGGGTGGTCTGGGCTCAGACCCCGCTATCAAGCCGCAGCGTGTCCGGGTGGGATCGCCCTGGACATCCACGGGTGACGTCATCTACACCCTGCTGATCCTTTGTGAAGATTGTAGCAGTACCGGGTACTGGAGTACCCGGCGGGTAATCCCCTAAGTGCACCAACAGTACCATTGTTCATTCAGGACACAGTGGCTGCGCAGTCACACTCATACACATCATTGACTCACTTGAGGGTGGGAGGACTATTCCTAAGGGGAACTGGACATGTGGTGGGATCACCCAGTGGAGGGAGAAGGGAGGGTGAGCGTTCGGCGTGACGCTGAGTATAGTGTCTCCTCTAGGGAGGGACACCTGTTGGTATATGTGTATGATTACTGCAAGTAAAGTTAATTGGTTAAGGTACATTGCTGTGTGTGTGTTGGAGGTACATAAGTCCTGCGAAGACCCACTTCCCCTCTGGCGGAAGCTGTCGCAGGTGGAGGCGCTGCACCAAGTTATAGGTATTGTGTGTACCCCAGGCTCTCCGTGGCAGAGGCTCAGACCCTGTGAGCCTACAGGTAATACAGCATATGGTAGTGGCCTGTGTTCGATAGGAACCAGGGCTACATTTGGAGGCGCTGCTGAGATCTTAGACCTGGGGTGCCCCTCGAGACGAAATTACCGCCACCATGGCCCTTCCTTCCTGTCAGGAAATACGCGACTGGGCGCGCCAAATGCGTACGCCTGCCCGCTGCGCCGTGGCTGTGACACGAGTACCCATGGCCTTACCCTTAGAGACTTTGCAAATGGCCCTACGACAACTACCGGGTTTTGCCAAAGCCCGCCTGGTAGATGTGCTCATAGACCAAGATGCTAAATGGAACACCTTGCTAGTAGACTGCCGGCGAGACCTAGTAGTACTCGAACCTGCCGTTCCCCAATATCTGCCGCTGCCCAATGCCCCACCTGGCGGTAGCCCTTTTGTCTATCCACTTCGGGACCCTCTTGTGGGGGAACTAGATGATGATGACCCCACCATTCCCTTTGCTCACTATCCCCCGAGCAAGGCGGCTATCTGTCGGTCAGAATCCAGCTATCCCGGGTCGAGCGCATCCGCGGAAGCAGGGGTGCGTAGTGATATGCTACAGAAACTCAATGACAAGATAGACCAGTTAACCACCCCCACCAGCTTACCGCCGCTAGTAGAAGCACTTACCTTAGCCACGCATGCCCAAAGCTACCAGAAGTTAAAGGCCTTCTCGGGGACGCTACCTGTGCCCACGGGAGAGGATGGGATAGATCCGTGGAAGGAACACACCAGGGGAGTAATGGAAGAATGGTCTTGCACCGACGTGGTGAAACGGCAACGACTCATGGAGTGCTTGCGACCCCCGGCGTCCACATTGATCAGCATTCATCGAGAACAGTACCCCAACCTAACCTCTCGCATGATGAACGAGTTCCTAGTTGAGGCCTATAGCGCGAAAGAGGATGATGGGGCCTTGTGGGCCAAATACTATGCCATCAATAAAAAGGATGGTGAAGATCTGTCCGCGTATATACACCGAGTGCAAATCTCCCTCGTGCCTCTGGTGCATCATAAATATGTGGCCGCCTCCCAGATGGACGAATACCTCCACAAGGAATACCTAAGAGGGTCCAGTCCTACTCACCCTATAGCAAACATGATTCGTGACCACCTCACTCGAGGACCTCCCCCCTCGTTTATCCAACTCTTGCAGCAAGTCAAAGAGCACGAGACGCATCTTATGCTTCACTCCCCCCAGAAGGCTAAGGCAGTCAGCAGCACTAAGCCAAAAGGAAGTGCTGAGAAGAAGGAGGATCCACCAGACAAACCAGGCCCCGACAGGCCGAAATACGCTGGACGAACCTCGCCTCTGTATGACCGCCGTACCACACCCCGGGATATGTCCTGATACAAATGCGGAAAGAAAGGACACATCTCTTACGACTGTCGGATGGGAGAATCTCACCACCGGAGCCCGTCGCCCAAGAAGTTCACGCCCAGGCCATGGTTTGCGGTGTGTATGCGGCCGGCCCAGAAACTCCGGTGTCCCCCCAAAGTGGAGAAGACACAGCGGAAGAGGGTAACCGCGTGGGACCGGTAGCATTGATCCGGGTGTTAGTGGACGGTATCAACTCCTCCACCCTACTAGACACGGGGTCTCAAGTCACCATCATATATCGGGGATTCTATGATCGATACCTCCAAAAGCGGCCTCTGAGACCGGCTGGGCATATCAAAGTACAAGGCCTAAACAATGATGACTACCCCATCGACGGCCTGGTGACCGTGGACCTGGAGATACAGCAGCTCAACATGGGGAAGTCTCACCCCATGAAGGTGGACGCCTTAGTGTGCCCCGAACCCAAAGATACACCTAAGTACCCGATCATCCTCGGCACGAATGCTGACATTGTACAAGCCGTCATCCGGGCCTATCTACACGAAGCTAACGAACTACCCATGTCCAGCCTACAGTTGCAGCTGGTTCAGGTGGATCCAGCTCATCCTCAATCCCCCTCGGAGGACTACGGACTGCTGTTCTGCGGGCAGGGAGGGTTGACCAGACTCTTACCAGGAGAGACGCAGAGGGTACCTGCCTGGTGTGCCTACGCTGAACGAGTAGACGAGGAGCAGCAGTTTTCTTTAGAAAGCACACCAGAAGAAGATGTCCACCGAGGATATCGACTAGTACCGGAATTCGGTGATTGGCCCACAGCCATCCCCCGGCGAATTTTTGTGATGGTGTAGAATCTGTCGCCTTTCCTCATGACCATCGAGGCGGGACAACGAATAGGGAGAATTTACCCGGTCGGCTCGGTGGACGAAGCCGTACATTTAAAGACGACAAGAGTGGACGATCCCGGAGCGCCGTTAGACTTTGACTTTGGCTCATCCGGACTGTCGGAGGCCTGGAAGGAACGATTACGAGTACAGCTGGAAGAGAGACGATCAGTGTTCTCTACCAGGGAGATGGATGTGGGGTGTAGTCGCAACGCCCAACACACCATTCGGATGACTGATACAAAACCCTTTCGGGAGCGTTCCCATTGGCTCGCCCCTAGGGACGTAGAGGATGTACGGGCTGCTATCAATGAAATGGAAGAAGCCGGAATTGTCACGGAGTCATGAAGCCTGTACGCCTCACCCATAGTGGTCATGCGAAAGAAGAATGGGACTGTGAGATTATGTGTTGATTATTGGACACTGAACAATCGAACGGTACCGGACTAGTATAATCTTCCACGAAAAGAAGAAATCCTGGATACCCTACACAGGAGTCAATGGTTCAGTGTACTGGACCTTTGGTCCGGTTACTACCAAGTGCCCATGAGCCCCGAGGATCAAGAGAAGACGGCGTTCGTTTGCCCACTAGGGTTCTATCAATTCACCCGTATGCCCCAAGGCATATGTGGGGCCCCCGCCACCTTCCAGCGGCTAATGGAAAAGACACTAGGTGACTTGAACTCTCGAGAATGCCTCGTGTATTTAGACGACATCATAGTCTTCGGGAAAACCCTGGAAGAGCACGAGGCTCGGCTCTTGAAAGTACTTGACAGATTAGCACAAGAAGGGCTCAAACTCTCCTTGGATAAATGCCGTTTCTGCCGGACATCAGTGACTTACGTGGGACACATAGTGTCCGGTGAGGGAATTGCCACGGACCCCGCCAAAATAGAAGCTGTTGTCAACTGGCCCCGCCCTGACAATGTGGGGGAGTTGCGGTCGTTCCTGGGGTTCTGCGGCTACTATCGCAGATTTGTGGAGGGGTACTCCTGCCGGGAGGGGTACTCCCGCCGGGCCAAAGCCCTCAATGGCCTCCTCAAAATATATCCGGAGGACACAGGCCGGAAGGCCACCCCTGCCCGACAGCCCTTCGGGGACAAATGGACACCCGAGTGTGAACAAGCCTTTACGGACCTGAAACAGAGTCTGACTGCGGCCCCCGTGCTGGCCTATGCCAACCCCGAACAACCATATATATTACATGTGGATGCCAGCCTGAGCTGCCTAGGAGCAGTGTTACATCAAAAATATCCAGAGGGATTGCGACCCGTCGCGTATATCAGCCGCAGTCTGTCAGCGAGCAGAACTACCCCGTGCACAAACTCGAGTTCTTGGCCCTTAAGTGGGCCATTGTGAACAAACTTCGGGACTACCTGTACGGTGTGTCGTTCGAGGTGCGGACCGACAATAATCCCCTCACCTACATCAGGACCTCCGCCAAACTCGACGCGGCCGGGCATCGCTGGCTGGCCGCTCTATTCAATTACAATTTCACCTTGAAATACAAGCCCGGCCCCCTGAACATTGGTGCGGACGCCCTGTCTAGGCGACCCGGGTTGGGCGCTACCCCCGACGAAGATCAGTGGGAAGAAATTCCGGGACCCGGAATAAGGGCCCTATGTTGTACAGCTGCCATAGTCAATGACCAAGTGGCGTTCTCTGAATTACAAGTGGCCGACTCTCTAGGGTTTCCTCAAACGCTATCCCAGAAGCCTATTGAGACCCCAGTGGTATGCATGTTACCCCAGACAAGATCATAGCCTGGAAAGATATGGTACAAGAACAAGACCCGGTCGCAGGGGCCATTCGTTACGCTATCCGTCAAAATCGCCCGGCTCTCCTCCGACAGACTCCGGGGGATGTAGGAGGTACAGTATACTAGAAAAAACAATACAGACCGGCGCCTTAGAGTCCAAATAGTGGGATAAATTAAAGTCCAATGAGTGGCTTGAGATCTCCAATAGATGGTAATAAAGTCCAGTGGACCGCAGTTCCCTCAGCAGCAACAGTGGTATGTTATGCAGGGGAGAAAAGAGAAGAGAGAAGAGAGAACAAGATCATAGTGTACCAAATTATAAATAAAAATAAAACATGTAACACATAAACAGACAGACACATAGGACAAAAAACATGTAGGCTGACTAATAACAATGATATTTAATGAACACAATAAAATCAGCAACTAGTGACGAGCTGGTCCAGGATCCGGTTGTGAAAAACCGGAATCCTACTTACAGCAAGTCCTCAGGATATGCGCAGATATAGGATCAAGGAAGAACCGGCGGTGGGTGATGGTAGATGCGTGCCGCATACAGATGTGCACGGGTGACTCCTCAGGTTGCTGCCGACATAGGCAGCCTTGCCTTCAGCTCCACGAGGCCCTCTGCTCGCGACCGGAAATGAGTCACTGCAGGAGGGAAAGCCTGTCACCCGGAATTGCGTCACAAGGGGCGGGACACTGCTCCGAATCTCCCAACTTCGCCCGATCTCACTTCCAATAGTAGTCCAAATATACCGCGACTCCAGGGACTGCTACAATGATCTGCTCCTCTGCTAGTATGCTGTAGAATAATACTCAAAAGGCCCAACGCGTTTCGTGCGCATGCGCACTTCTTCAGGGGATAATGAGCACAGTCCATGACATCTTTAAATACAGACAGGACCCACACCATTGGCTGGATGCAGTGTCACTCAAAATCTATTAGTACCAGCCATGGTCAATTGCAATACCTGTCAATCATGTTCTGTGTTTAGAGGCAGCCTAACATACATGACAACAAAAATACAAATAAAACCAAACAGACATTAATAAAATACATATTGTTATACAAGTGTTACTGATCATACCTACTATAACTTACTAGTCTGACCTTAGTAGATGGACTATTATACACTCAATGGTGTTAGTATTAAAATATTATCCCACATTGATGTAACAATCAGCACGCAAAAAGTAATTACAATAAGAGATGCAGTTAATGGCTTAATTAATCAACCATTATTTAAAAATTATGAATAATTAAATAAATGAATTAAAAAAATTCCAATTTATTAAAAACTATTAATTTAAATAACAAAGTTAAAAACTGTTTTAAAATGTTTTTTAAAAATGTTTTAAATAAACCTCATTTAAGAAAGACACCTAAATCAAAATCAATGTTGAGACCATTAGGTGAGAGTGTCTTTAGTTCATAGATCCAGTAGGCCTCCCGCCTACTGATCTGTTTTAATTGATTGCCACCTCTCCAATTATTTTGTACAGTTTCTATGGCTTGACACTTTTTTGTTTATTTCTTGTGTCTCACTAACTGTGTTTGGGTTAGTTTTTCCTGGCAGCCTTGCCTAATTCATTTTATTAATCATTTAATTTTGTGCATTTCACTGTTGTCATTAGCTATTGTGTTTATAATTACTTTTTAGCGCTATATACACCATTCTTTTCCTTTAGGTACAGTATACTGATGCGGGAAGCTGACAAATTCGAAATGCGAGACAATTTGCTATACCGAGTTGTAGAGTATCATAATCACCCGAATAGACGACAATTAGTACTGCCAAAAAGACTACAGTACTTGGTGCTGAAGGCTCTACACGATGAACATGGTCATTTGGGGGTAGACAAGACTTTTGGACTAGTGAGAGATAGGTTTTTCTGGCCGAAGATGAGAGAAGCAGTAGAGCATCACTGTCGACGGTGTGTGCGGTGCATTCAGCGAAAGACCTTACCCACTAGGGCTGCCCCAATGGGTCACTTAAAGAGTACGGGACCTATGGACTTAGTATGTATGGACTTCCTGTGCATCGAACCTGATAGCCGTGGCATAGGAAATGTGTTGGTCATTACGGATCATTATACCTGTTAAGCCCAGGCCTTTCCGACCAAAGATCAAAAAGCCATTACGGTGGCCAAGGTGCTCTGGGAGAAGTACTTTATGCATTATGGGCTTCCTCCACGCCTCCATTCCGATCAAGGACGAGACTTCGAAAGCAAGTTAATAAAAGAACTGCTGAACCTCTTACATATCAATAAGATCCGCACTACGCCATACCACCCCGAAGGGGATGCACTACCAGAACGATTCAACCGTACCCTACAAGACATGTTAGGCACGTTAACGGGGTGGAAAAGACTGAATGGAGTCGGCACGTGGAAACACTAGTGCATGCTTACAATTGTACGCGACACGATTCTACCGGGTTCTCGCCATACTTTCTCATGTTTGGCCGAGAAGCTAGACTGCCTGTGGACATACGGTTGCGAGTCTCCACCGATGGAGTACGTAATACTACACATTTCCGCTATGTGCAGCGATTGCAAGAGAATCTGCAACGGGCCTACCTACAAGCCGAAAGATCCACTGAAAAACTGAATGCCGGAAATAAAAGGCGGTATGATCATAAAGTGAAACACAGAGACATTAAACCCGGTGATGCAGTGCTTCTCCGTAACCTGGGAGTACCGGGGAAACATAAATTGGCCGACCGATGGCTGGAGGGAGTGTACGAGGTAGCCTCTCAAATGCCCGGTCTTCCGGTCTACCGCATCAAAGACTCGGAGGGCCGGGTGAAGACCTGGCATCGTAATCATTTGCTCCCTATTCCCCGAGTGGAGGAGGGGGATTTGGAGTGGCCGGCATCCCCATTGGATGGGGAAATGTCATCGGAAGAAGAGTCAGGGAACTCCGATGTTCCGGAAGATCCACAAGAGGGAACCTCTCAAAGGGGCCCTCAACACATTGCACCTCCCAGCGGAGTTTCGGTTAAAGGGCTCAGGGAGCGCTCGCCCCAGGGGGTGGCTCCGGAAGATTCAGTACTGGACCCGCTGAGCCCGTGATTCGTACCAATTTATGACAATGTAGAGAGCGCAACCCCCTCAAGGGAAGAACTTAAGGTACAAGACTCAGACAGTCACTCTCCCACGGGAGTGACCGAACAGCAGTTAAGGCAAAGTCAGAGAAATGGGCAACCTCCAATGAGGATGGCCTACGACCAGTTTGGGGCACCCCACTATGAGGCTCAGCAGTGGGCTCGCAATCGAGTGAAATCAGTGATTGTGATGTTTAGCGAGATGTACAATCTGATTTAAAGGAGGGATGTTATTTTAGGCATTTTCCATTATATAACGTTGTGCCAGTTAAGGTGTTGTCCAAGCGGGGGCGTTGGAATCCGCAGGGGGGAGGATGTACCCGGGACCCTCTTCTCACCCTTGTTGTTGTTGGGGGGTGGGTATGCTGCAGTAGGAAACGCTCCGATAATGGAGGCTCCGCATCAGGTAGCCGCCATGTTATGGTTGGCATCAGCGCAGACTTAACCTAGCCAGAAGTTGCGCATGCGCAGGGAAAGAGTAAGCAAAGCCCGCGAAGAAGGAGAGTTCCGATTGGAGAGAGGTAGCGCGATACGGGTCCCATCAGCCCCCGCGGGTCCCCGTGATGCGGCTGGACCAATGGGTTGCGAGCGAAGGAGGAAAAGGAAGTGGTTTTTGCGCACGTTGGCTCAGAGCTGGCTGGAGAAGAGAAGGAGCTTCGGTGTGGGGAGGCAACCCGCCCCCCTACGTAGGCCGCATGCCCCAGGCCCAGTTAGGCCCTGAGTCCCAGTAGAGACAAGCGTATCTAGAGACTTGCCATAGTGAGGTTACGGTTTCCTTTAGTGTCACACTATCATCACCGGGACAGTTCTAAGTGGCGGGAGGTCTGGGCTCAGACCCCGCTATCAAGCCGCAGCATGTCCGGGTGGGATCGCCCTGGACATCCACGGGTGACATCATCTACACCCCGCTGATCCTTTGTGAAGATTGTAGCAGTACCGGGTACTGGAGTACCCGGCAGGTAATCCCCTAAGTGCACCAACGGTACCATCGTTCATTCAGGACACAGTGGCTGCGCAGTCACACTCATACACATCATTGACTCACTTGAGGGTGGGAGGACTATTCCCAAGGGGAACTGGACACGGGGCAGGATCACCCAATGGAGGGAGAAGGGAGGGTGAGCGTTCGGCGTGACGTTGAGTATAGTGTCTCCTCTAGGGAGGGACACCTGTTGGTATATGTGTATAATTACTGCAAGTAAAGTTAATTGGTTAATGTACACTGCTGTGTGTGTGTTGGATGTACATAAGTCCTGCGAAGACCCACTTCCCCTCTGGCGGAAGCTGTCGCAGGTGGAGGCGCTGCACCAAGTTATAGGTATTGTGTGTACCCCAGGCTCTCCGTGGCAGAGGCTCAGACCCTGTGAGCCTACAGGTAATACAGCATATGGTAGTGGCCTGCGTTCGATAGGAACCAGGGCTACATATGTATTGGGGGTGGGGGTCTGGTTAAATGTATTGGGGGTCTTTTTATATGTATTGGGGTTGGGGGTCTGGTTAAATGTATTGGGGGTCTTTTTGTATGTATTCGGAGGAGTGGGGCTCTTGTTATATGTATGGGCACCACCTTGAGAAAGATCCCACTGGGGGACCGAAACGTCGGTTTTTGTGACTCTTTTTCAATACAAAGAACTTGTGATCAACTTACCTGTGTGTACTGTTCCTTGATGTTGTGCTTCAACCGGTATCGTATGGTCTATATATATATTCACAGGGAATACCCGTCACACATATATATAAAAAAAACAACACACACACACACACACACACGATACTGAGTTAAGTTATGGTGAGTAAAAAAAGTGACAAAAACCCTCCACAGAAAAGCAAATATGCAAATACAACTGTATGCTCATCTGCATGTCTTAGGCAGGTCTGCAACCCCACCTTTCACCATTATCACCCAGCATACAGCACTTCCACTGCAGCAAGGGATTCTGGGAAATGACATGCAAATGAGCACGTAGTGCCACTTTTTGCTTCAAAAACCATTTTCAACATGGTTCCCTATAGGCTTAAGCGTGCTGCATGGTCACAGCTTTGAGCACAGCCAGGGTTTGTACTCACTATAACTTAACTCAGTATTATGGTATAGCCCAGCGTTTCACCAAAATTGCCGGGTCGCAGCGAGGCTGGCCGCGCGGTGTATCCCGTCCCCCCTGCTCAATTTAAAAAAAATGGCGGCAATTCCCCCCGTGGTCCCGCGCGCTTGCGCAGGGCCCGCTCCCTTCCTCCCCCCCACTCCCTTCCTCCCCCCCCGCTCCCTTCCTCCCCCCCCCGCTCCCTTCCTCCCCCCCCGCTCCCTTCCTCCCCCCCCGCTCCCTTCCTCCCCCCCCGCTCCCTTCCTCCCCCCCGCTCCCTTCCTCCCCCCCCGCTCCCTTCCTCCCCCCCGCTCCCAATGTGGGACGGAGGAGGAAGTACCAGCTCCTCTGCTGCCCGCACGTTACGTGGGCCAGCTTCCCGAGCTCACCTCCCGTGGCACCCCCTCCCGAGCCCACCTCGCATTCCCCAAGCCCACCTCCCGTCCCGGGCAGCAGGGGATATCGGGGGCAGCAGGGGAAAGCGTCCGGCAGCAAGGTAAGTCACCCCACCCAGTCACTGCCTCTGGCCCCCTCCCTCCCTCCCAAGTGCCTCTGGCCCCCTGTCACGAGAGCTTGCGACAGGCTGTAATTTACACCAAAACTATATATATAAATATATATACCTGGGTTTGAACTGGGACGAGACTTAAGATATAATAAAGTGATTTTATTCCTTGATAAAGGTGAACACAACAGATTATACAATAACAGGCAAAATATAGACACTTACTTAAAAGATGAAAATAATGAAAACAGTCCCATCTGAACTGGCAGTTTCATCCAGCAATCAGGAAATCATTCAGCAAACGAAGACAAAGGATATATGGGTGGACAGCAGTTTATAAACCGTTTGTCCCTCTATCTGTAACCTTAGGTGCCGAGACGGCTACCAAATGTCCCTTGGAAGCTTTTGAAGCTCATTTTGGGACTTCCAGCTTGGGGTAGCCCCCCCCCCATCAACAAACCCTTTGAAGCAGGGTGGACAGTGTGAAGAGTTCCACTTCCTCTGGTTAATTCCTTTTGTCCGTTGGGCCAAGCATAAGCAATTAGCCACTTAGTCTTTGATGATCAGGTTTGTAAATTCTAGCCTTTCCCTGCTCATCACAACAGGGGTTCCTCAGACTCAACCAAAATTTCATATTTACTGCAAATCATTGCATAACTTCCGTTCCGTAATACACACAGTCCGGTGAGATATATTAATACGGCCGGTGGCACCTGACGCTCGCAGGAAGACCAAAAATTACATTGTAATATGAACATTAATAGAGATATTAATATCTGGCATTTAGCAGCAGGTACCTATTCAATGTTTAGACTTCCCAAGATCGGCTTACTCTCGCCAATACACTTATGTAATTCTTAGCCGGTTCAGCCAAGGACATCTCATAGTATTCTTATATTTAATAAAGTTACTCACTTTTGATATCCTGTTGGGGAATACCTTTTGCTGGAAGGTGTGAATAACAAACCCTTCCCTTCCTTTTGCCTGCTTCCCGCATAAACAATTCCCCTGGGAAGCCAGGCTCAAATCTAGCAGGATATCCTATTTAGCATCCTACTGGCCACGTCAATAAACCTTTTGAAGTGGGCTTTTGCTTTTCGCATAACCAATTAGGTCAGTTACCTATTGATCAGGGCGATGTATCACACCTCTCTGTTGATATACACTTCCAGTGAATACTCATATGAGGCACCATTTGGTTCCTTACGCATTATAAAGACAGGCATTCTGCCTGTACATTAGCACACCATTAGCATTCTGCCTGTGTATTTCAAAAACTACAAAAAGTCACTTTATCAAAAATATATGTTTCTCTTATGACAACGTTATATTTTTAATATGTGTGTACTTGGGGGGTGACCCGGAGGCTGTACCCCAAGGCTCAGGGTCCTGGCTTACTCAGTTACCAAATTACCAGTTTTCAGGTAACTGTTTATTCAGCACTGCATATAAGATTAACCCCTTAAGTCCCAGTGGGTGGGTTATGCAGACCCTGATCCAGCAACAACATCATTTACACAGGGGAATAAGCATTTTCATGTTATTTAACAAGGGTTAAGTCACAGTTCTGGGCCTCAGCCCAGTTAACCCCTTGTCTCCCTGGCGAGGTTAGAGGGGGGCCCTTGGGGGGTAACCCCGTTAATCCCGGGACAAACCCTCACTATCGTCATACCTCCTCGGCTCAATGGGGCCCTGGTGCCCCAGTCGCCTCCCCCAGGCACTGGGGTACCACTGGCGCCCTTGACGCCCTCAATACGTCCTGAGGGATTGGCCTGGCAAAATTGTCCTCCGGCATTGACCAGTACACCGTGGATGGTAAAGTCCAGATCCTGCAACGCCGGGCATTCTCCTTGGCCTCCCTCTGCCCCCCACCCAGTGCCTTGGGAACCAAGTCCATGGTGAAAGGGGCTCCTGTGCAGTCCAGGCTGCACACTGCCCAGAGACTGGCATGTCTCTGCATCTGCAGGAGACCAGCTATCCAGCACAGACCGTCGCTTCCCTGTCAACCAAGTCTGGGAAAGGGTTATGTCACCAGTCTGTAGGGACCCTACCTGCCCTGGCTCTGTGCCCACCCGTAGCTGCTCCGCGATACTCCTGACTCTCCTCCCTGGCTGCCTATCTACCCACAGCCCCTCCTTTGGGAACCCAGGGGGTTCTGTCAGAGGGGTGACTCCTGGCCAGTCAGAACAAGGGACCTTCGGCCTACCTAGCCCATCCCTAGCTTCTGCCAGCTGCCTGACACCCCTCTGACCTCCTATCTCCTCCTGCTCCACGGTGCCTCCCTGCCTAGCCTCCCCTAGGCCCAGCACCTCAGCCGGCTGCTTACCTCCCTGCAGCCCACCTGCACTCCTCTCCTCCCTGGGCAATCCTACCCCAGACCCTGGAACTACCTGAGTGCACCTACCTCCCTGACCTTGTCTCCCCCTTACCAGGGATGAGCTCAGGGGCACCTCTCCAGATGCAACCGCCTTAGCGCTTGGCTGGCAGGTATCCCTGGGGTGGCACAAGCCTGCCACTGCCCCGGATACCTCCAGCCCATAGCCAGGCTGCAACAGGGGGTTGCTGATCTGAGAAACCCCCTGGGGCTCTGCCAGGGCAACGGGAAACTCTAGCTGCAAGACCTGCTGCTTTCCCTCCCTGGCTACCACTAGCCCTCCTTCTCTCACTGAGATCTGCTGCTGGCTACCTACCTGCAGCCTCCCCTCACTCCGCTTCTCCCTAGCTAATCCTAGCCTGGACCCTAGGGACACCTGAGTGAGGCCATCTCCCTGACACTGTCTCCCCATTACCGGGGATGAGCCCAGGGGCATCTCTCCAGATGCAACCGCCTTAGCTCTTGGCTGGCAGGTAATCTGGGGGTGGTCTAACTGTGCCACAACCCCTGGTACCTCCAGCCCATAGCTAGGCTGCAACAGGGGGTTGCTGATCTGAGACACCCCCTGAGGCTTTGCCAGGGTAATGGGGACAACTGGCTGGCTCACTTGCTGCCTTCCCTCCCCGGTTCCCACTGGCCCACCCAACCCTCTCCCAGGCGATCATACCCTAGAGCTGGGTGCTAACGGGGCTAGCCCCTCTCCCTGAAGCTGTGCCCCCATTACCGGAGGTGAGCTCAGGGTTGCTGGTGCAGATGCACCCACCTTAGCTCCTGGCTGGCAGGTCATCTGGGGGTGGTCTAACTGTGCCACAACCCCTGGTACCTCCAGCCCATAGCAAGGCTGCAACAGTGGGGCTCTTAACTGAGAGTCCCCTTGCTGCCCCGCCAAGGTAATGGGGAATCCTGACTGCCCTACCAGCTGCCCTTCCTTCCCCTCCCCTGGTAACTGATGCGGGCTACCTACCTGCAGCCTCCCCTCACTCCGCTTCTCCCTAGCTAACCCTAACCTGGGTCCTAGGGACACCTGAGTGAGGCCATCTCCCTGACACTGTCTCCCCATTACCGGGGATGAGCCCAGGGTTGCTGGTGCAGATGCACCCACCTTAGCTCCTGGCTGGCAGGTAATCCGGGGGTGGTCTAACTTTGCCACAACCCCTGATACCTCCAGCCCAGAGCAAGGCTGCAACAGTGGGGCTCTTAACTGAGAGTCCCTTTGCTGCCCCGCCAAGGTAATGGGGAATCCTGATTGCCCTACCAGCTGCCCTTCCTTCCCCTCCCCTGGTGCCCCTATCTCCTGCCACCCCCCAGTCACCCCTAGAGTGAAACAACAGGGTACAGTCATAGGGAAACATAAGTCAGAGTCAGTCTGCGACTTGGTCTGGCTTACCTTGCTGGTCCCCGCAGAGACCGCCGCCTTCGTTGGTCCCAATTGCAGGGGGACTGGAGCGGCCGCCGCCTGCCCCATCTGGGCTGGGCAGCGCCGGGCCGCTGCCGCAACAGCGCCCGGGTTGGGTACAGGTAAAACGGTGCAGGACAAGGGTCCCAGGTCTTTGTGGAGGAACTCAGCTCCATGCAAACTTGGTAAAATAACCCCCTCCCGCAAACCCTGTCCCTCCCCCCAAATAAAACTGCCGCCGGCAGGATGCCGGAGTGGCGGCGTCTTCTCTGCCGCCGCTGCTGGTTCTCCGCCGGGATCAGGTGGATGGCCGCTGCTCTCCGCCACTGTTGCTGATGCAGCCCGTCCAGGTTCTCCAGGAGACGTCCCGCGGAGGGTTGTCGCCCCGGCTGGGCGGGAGCCATCAGAGGATGCCGCTAACTGGGTCATCTTTTCCGCAGCTCGTGAGTGTTGGCCCTGAGGGGCTTCTTCGCCTGACCGCGCACGGTCAGCGCACTGGGCATTATTGTGGCCCATTTGTTGGCAGTGCCGCAGCGACTGCCGGTGCTTCTCCGCCACCAGTGGACTAACCCCAGCAAGGGGCAACGGAGTCCAGAGCGGAGTTGCCTGAGCGCCGGGCTCATTCCAGGGCTTCTCCGCCGCCGGTGGACTAACCCCAGCAAGGGGCAATGGAGTCCAGAGCGGAGAGGCTTGAGCGCCGGGCTCTGGGAGGGGATAAGCGAGTCGGATCATCGCCAGCTTCAGCTGCTCGAGCCGCTCTGCTGGGGACATCTCTTCCTGCGCCAACAACAGGGCCAGCAATTCTGGGAAAAATGGACTGGCCGCCGCAGCGGCCAATACCTCTCCTGGTGCAAGACTGCCGTGGTTTCCAAGACCACCCGCTCCCTCCACAAGTCTCTGCCGTCCCGGAGCTGGGTCCCTTCCCTGCTCTCCGGGCGGTGTGATGGTTACAGCAGCTGCAGCTGTGGATCTTTGCTCAGCCTGCCGGGTTTCATGCTCACCGATTGCTGTCTCTCTCTCAGCCTTGCTGGCTGCTGGTCCCCGCGCCGACTTGATGCACTCCTCTGGTCTCAGTGCCCGGCTCCAGTCAGACGGATGGCCGGCACTTTGGTTCTGGAGGAAATGCTTCTCACAAGTAGGGGAACAGTGAGGAGGTGCCGTATCTTGTGTTATATGTTGTACACTGTGTGTTCAATATCTTTAGTCCCAGGAACTTGCAATTACCATCAAGCTCCCACTGGATCACAGTACCCCGCAGAATACTGTAATCCAGGTCCAGTTCAGTCCCGCCAGCTGCCACCAGTTAATTACAAGCCTGTCACGAGAGCTTGCGACAGGCTGTAATTTACACCAAAACTATATATATAAATATATATACCTGGGTTTGAACTGGGACGAGACTTAAGATATAATAAAGTGATTTTATTCCTTGATAAAGGTGAACACAACAGATTATACAATAACAGGCAAAATATAGACACTTACTTAAAAGATGAAAATAATGAAAACAGTCCCATCTGAACTGGCAGTTTCATCCAGCAATCAGGAAATCATTCAGCAAACGAAGACAAAGGATATATGGGTGGACAGCAGTTTATAAACCGTTTGTCCCTCTATCTGTAACCTTAGGTGCCGAGACGGCTACCAAATGTCCCTTGGAAGCTTTTGAAGCTCATTTTGGGACTTCCAGCTTGGGGTAGCCCCCCCCCCCCATCAACAAACCCTTTGAAGCAGGGTGGACAGTGTGAAGAGTTCCACTTCCTCTGGTTAATTCCTTTTGTCCGTTGGGCCAAGCATAAGCAATTAGCCACTTAGTCTTTGATGATCAGGTTTGTAAATTCTAGCCTTTCCCTGCTCATCACAACAGGGGTTCCTCAGACTCAACCAAAATTTCATATTTACTGCAAATCATTGCATAACTTCCGTTCCGTAATACACACAGTCCGGTGAGATATATTAATACGGCCGGTGGCACCTGACGCTCGCAGGAAGACCAAAAATTACATTGTAATATGAACATTAATAGAGATATTAATATCTGGCATTTAGCAGCAGGTACCTATTCCATGTTTAGACTTCCCAAGATCGGCTTACTCTCGCCAATACACTTATGTAATTCTTAGCCGGTTCAGCCAAGGACATCTCATAGTATTCTTATATTTAATAAAGTTACTCACTTTTAATATCCTGTTGGGGAATACCTTTTGCTGGAAGGTGTGAATAACAAACCCTTCCCTTCCTTTTGCCTGCTTCCCGCATAAACAATTCCCCTGGGAAGCCAGGCTCAAATCTAGCAGGATATCCTATTTAGCATCCTACTGGCCACGTCAATAAACCTTTTGAAGTGGGCTTTTGCTTTTCGCATAACCAATTAGGTCAGTTACCTATTGATCAGGGCGATGTATCACACCTCTCTGTTGATATACACTTCCAGTGAATACTCATATGAGGCACCATTTGGTTCCTTACGCATTATAAAGACAGGCATTCTGCCTGTACATTAGCACACCATTAGCATTCTGCCTGTGTATTTCAAAAACTACAAAAAGTCACTTTATCAAAAATATATGTTTCTCTTATGACAACGTTATATTTTTAATATGTGTGTACTTGGGGGGTGACCCGGAGGCTGTATCCCAAGGCTCAGGGTCCTGGCTTACTCAGTTACCAAATTACCCGTTTTCAGGTAACTGTTTATTCAGCACTGCATATAAGATTAACCCCTTAAGTCCCAGTGGGTGGGTTATGCAGACCCTGATCCAGCAACAACATCATTTACACAGGGGAATAAGCATTTTCATGTTATTTAACAAGGGTTAAGTCACAGTTCTGGGCCTCAGCCCAGTTAACCCCTTGTCTCCCTGGCGAGGTTAGAGGGGGGCCCTTGGGGAGTAACCCCGTTAATCCCGGGCCAAACCCTCACTATCGTCACACCCCCTCCCTCCCTCCCTCCCAAGTGCCTCTGGCCCCCTCCCTCCCTCCCAAGTGCCTCTGGCCCCCTCCCTCCCTCCCTCCCTCCCTCCCAAGTGCCTCTGGCCCCCTCCCTCCCTCCCAAGTGCCTCTGGCCCCCTCCCTCCCTCCCAAGTGCCTCTGGCCCCCTCCCTCCCTCCCAAGTGCCTCTGGCTCCCTCCCTCCCTCCCTCCCAAGTGCCTCTGGCCCCCTCCCTCCCTCCCTCCCAAGTGCCTCTGGCCCCCTCCCTCCCTCCCTCCCAAGTGCCTCTGGCCCCCTCCCTCCCTCCCAAGTGCCTCTGGCCCCCTCCCTCCCTCCCTCCCAAGTGCCTCTGGCCCCCTCCCTCCCTCCCAAGTGCCTCTGGCCCCCTCCCTCCCAAGTGCCTCTGGCCCCCTCCCTCCCTCCCAAGTGCCTCTGGCCCCCTCCCTCCCAAGTGCCTCTGGCCCCCTCCCTCCCTCCGAAGTGCCCCTGGCCCCCTCCCTCCCTCCCCCTGCCTCCCTCCCTCCCCCTCCCTCCCAAGTGCCCCTGGCCCCCTCCCTCCCTCCCAAGTGCCTCTGGCCCCCTCCCTCCCTCCCAAGTGCCCCTGGCCCCCTCCCTCCCTCCCAAGTGTCCCTGGCCCCCTCCCTCCCAAGTGCCCCCGGCCCCCTCTCTCCCTCCCTCCCAAGTGCCCCTGGCCCCCTCCCTCCCTCCCAAGTGCCCCCGGCCCCCTCCCTCCCTCCCAAGTGCCCCCGGCCCCCTCCCTCCCTCCCTCCCAAGTGCCCCCGGCCCCCTCCCTCCCAAGTGCCCCCGGCCCCCTCCCTCCCTCCCAAGTGCCCCCGGCCCCCTCCCTCCCTCCCAAGTGCCCCTGGCCCCCTCCCTCCCAAGTGCCCCCGGCCCCCTCCCTCCCAAGTGCCCCTGGCCCCCTCCCTCCCTCCCAAGTGCCCCTGGCCCCCTCCCTCCCTCCCAAGTGCCCCTGGCCCCCTCCCTCCCAAGTGCCCCTGGCCCCCTCCCTCCCTCCCAAGTGCCCCTGGCCCCCTCCCTCCCTCCCAAGTGCCCCTGGCCCCCTCCCTCCCTCCCAAGTGCCCCTGGCCCCCTCCCTCCCTCCCAAGTGCCCCTGGCCCCCTCCCTCCCTCCCAAGTGCCCCTGGCCCCCTCCCACCCTCCCTCCCAAGTGCCCCTGGCCCCCTCCCTCCCAAGTGCCCCTGGCCCCCTCCCTCCCTCCCAAGTGCCTCTGGCCCCCTCCCTCCCAAGTGCCTCTGGCCCCCTCCCTCCCTCCGAAGTGCCCCTGGCACCCTCCCTCCCTCCCCCTGCCTCCCTCCCCCTCCCTCCCAAGTGCCCCTGGCCCCCTCCCTCCCTCCCAAGTGCCTCTGGCCCCCTCCCTCCCAAGTGCCCCTGGCCCCCTCCCTCCCTCCCAAGTGTCCCTGGCCCCCTCCCTCCCTCCCAAGTGCCCCCGGCCCCCTCTCTCCCAAGTGCCCCTGGCCCCCTCCCTCCCTCCCAAGTGCCCCTGGCCCCCTCCCTCCCAAGTGCCCCTGCCCCCTCCCTCCCTCCCAAGTGCCCCCGGCCCCCTCCCTCCATCCCAAGTGCCCCCGGCCCCCTCCCTCCCTCGTGCCCCCGGCCCCCTCCCTCCCTCCCAAGTGCCCCCGGCCCCCTCCCTCCCTCCCAAGTGCCCCCGGCCCCCTCCCTCCCTCCCAAGTGCCCCCGGCCCCCTCCCTCCCAAGTGCCCCCGGCCCCCTCCCTCCCAAGTGCCCCCGGCCCCCTCCCTCCCTCCCAAGTGCCCCCGGCCCCCTCCCTCCCTCCCAAGTGCCCCCGGCCCCCTCCCTCCCTCCCAAGTGCCCCCGGCCCCCTCCCTCCCTCCCAAGTGCCCCTGGCCCCCTCCCACGCTCCCTCCCAAGTGCCCCTGGCCCCCTCCCACGCTCCCTCCCAAGTGCCCCTGGCCCCCTCCCTCCCTCCCAAGTGCCCCTGGCCCCCTCCCACCCAAGTGCCCCTGGCCCCCTCCCACCCTCCCTCCCAAGTGCCCCTGGCCCCCTCCCTCCCAAGTGCCCCTGGCCCCCTCCCTCCCTCCCACCCAAGTGCCCCTGGCCCCCTCCCTCCCTCCCACCCAAGTGCCCCTGGCCCCCTCCCTCCCTCCCACTCAAGTGCCCATGGCCCCCTCCCTCCCTCCCACCCAAGTGCCCCTGGCCCCCTCCCACCCAAGTGCCCCTGGCCACCTCCCACCCAAGTGCCCCTGGCCCCCTCCCTCCCACCCAAGTGCCCGTGGCCCCCCCTCTCCCACCCAAGTGTCCCTGGCCCCCTCTCCAGTCACTCACATCTGTCGTTGCCTGTAATTCACTGTTTGTGTCTGTGTGCGTATAGGGGAGAGCGAGTGTGTGTGTGTGTATCTGTATCAGTGTGTGTGTGTGTGTGTGTGTGTGTGTGTGTATCTGTGTGTGTGTGTATCTGTGTGTGTGTGTGTGTATCTGTGTGTGTGTGTGTGTATCTGTGTGTGTGTGTATCTGTGTGTCTCTGTGTGTCAGTGGTTGCGTGTCTGTCAGTGGCTGTGTGTATCAGTGGCTGTGTGTGTGTGTGTGTATCAGTGGCTGTGTGTGTGTGTATCTGTGGCTGTGTGTGTGTGTGTGTGTGTGTGTGTGTGTGTGTGTGTGTGTGTGTGTGTGTGTGTGTGTGTGTGTGTGTGTATCTGTGGCTGTGTGTGTGTGTGTGTGTGTGTGTGTGTGTATCAGTGGCTGTGTGTGTCTGTGCAGGCCCTATAGGCGATAAAAATTTTAGTGGGTCACGAAGGAGAAGTTCAAAAATAACCGGGTCACGGAAAAAAAAGTTTGGGAAACCCTGGTATAGCCTATCCCATAGCTTCTTTGCATACCCAGTTAATCAACCCCACATTTTGGTGGTTTTCTGGCTGTGCACCTTAACCCTGGCTGTGCTCAAAGCGGTGACCATGCAGCAAGTTTAAGCCTATAGGGAACATGTTAAAAATGGTGATAATGGGGAAAGGCGGGGTTGCAGACCTGCCTAAGACATGCAGATGAGCATACAGTTGTATTTGCATATTTGCTTTCCTGTGGAGGGTTTTTGTCACTTTTTGTACTCACCATAACTTAACTCAGTATTATGGTATATATATATATATATATATATATGCATGTATGTATGTATGTATGGGGGTATATGTATTGTTTTTTTTATATGTGTAACGGGTATTCCCTGTGAATACAGACGCTACTACCTGCTGTGTAACCTGTGTGGCTCTCAGGAGCCTAAGCCTCCGCTTGGGGAGCCTGGGGTACATACATATAATACGATCTCGTGGTGCAACGCCTCCACCTGGGAGGGATCCCAACAGAGTGGGATGAGGCCCTCACAGGAAACAATCACGTTAAGCAAACAGTGGTAAAACAGAACAGGTTTTACTGCATATATGAGCATAACATTCACTAAACACATTAAAGGTTAGCACTGCATAAGGATATTGCATAATCCCCACACCCACCACCGTGTATCCCCACACCGTGTCCACAGAATAACCCCCCCTTGTCCCGTGGTCAGCGCTGCTACTATGTGAGAGTACTCTCGTGTGTGCAAGTGCGTAACGTTACCTGCCCAGTGCGACGGCACCTGGGCGTTAAAGGGTCTTCACAAAGGATCAGACGAGCTTTCTGGCGATGTCCGGTTCCTCCGGTGAGAAGATCTGTGAGGGCGGTCCACCCTTGGTGCGGTTCCGCTCTCTCTGCTGAGCAGGCTTGATCCCAAGCCTCTGGAGGGAAGCGCAGCGTCCGCTGTGTCCCTAACTGGCTCTGGATGGTAAGGGGCAGGGTCCTAACCTGGGGCCTGTCCCTACAACACTCAATGCTACTGGTGGCTCAGGGCTATCTGGGGCCTAGGGGGGGCTGCTGGCCTAGTGCAGGGAGTCACTGACTCCTGCACCCTACCTCCTTCCCCTAGCTGCTCCTGACGCCGACTAACGTGCTCCTAAAGCCCTGCGAAATGTATCTGTAGCCATGCATAATAATGACTGCATACATCTTCCCTGTTGGCAGTAAGTCCTGGTAAATACAGGCCTGCCCACAGTAGTTATGGAGGTTTTCCCTCATACCCTAGTGTGGTGCCCTGTGTAAGGATGGGAGTGGCTGTATGCTCTGAGTCCCTGGATAGTGATCTCAGAGCTGCGACTGCCCCCTGGAGTATAAAGGGCACAACACTGACAGTTAGTGTTGTTGTTGGTGGAGAAATAGTAACCAGAAGGTACAAGATTGGAGAATGACTTTTGTGACCCTAGTGCAGTAACTAGCGGTAGCAGAGTGATCAGTTAAGTTTGTCTACGCCATACTGTGTCCAGGGACCTGGCACAGCGGTGATCTCCCTAGGAGAAAGGGAATCCCACTTCAATACGGGAGGGCGTACCTGGCAAAGGGACAGCACGGAGAGATGTGCGGCTAGAGCCGGCAGCTGCATGGGGCAGTCTGCTACATCCCTGTATTCAATAAAGATGTCCTTGAGAAAAAGAACCCCACTGTGTGAGTGTGAGATTGCTCAACAGTGGATGGCACCAAGAAGGAGTTCCTCACCAGGACCATCTCCCTGCGGAAGCACAGATCCTGATGAGGTGGAGGCGCTGCACATGATGTAAGTTGGACTTGTACCCACTACCTCAGCTACCTGTTCTGATGACATCCCCTAATAACACCAAGCGGGAGACTCAAGAGTCCTGTTGCTTGCAGGTGCACCACCACACACGCCTTGTAATGGGAGACTGGTTAGACTACACGGGCCAATATGAGATTGGGTGGGTCAACCAGAGGGAGCACCCGTTACATATCTATAACTGAGCAGGGAGATACTGTAGCCCTATTGGCTCCCTGGGGTCATGTGGGGCTGCTGAGGCTCATGGGGGATGTAGTCCCTAACCTGTGAGCCCTCCTGATTGGCCATGCCGTTCGCGCGATCACTGCGCATGCGCGAGCTTCAGGGGCCTCCCGTCTCCTTGGTTCTCACTGCGCATGTGCAACGCAACTGGCAATGGCGGCGCCCTGCACCAAGAGCCGCCGGGAGCTCCGCAACGCGACCGCAGCCCTGGCAACCAGCCGCACGCGTCCCCGGCAACCACACGCCTATCCGCCCCCACTCTAGCGATCGACCGACGGGTCCGCCATGGGGCTCGGCGGCACCCGCGATCGCCCGCTAGGTGAGGGGGGGGGGCGCAGGCAGAGGGGGACCTGGCTACATCTGTATTGGGTAGGTGGTTGTTTTGTATGCATTTGGGGGGCGGGGGGGTGGGAGAGTTTGTATATATTTTGGGGGTGGGGATTTTTTTGTATGTATTTGGGGGTGAGAAGTTTTTTGCAATGGGGGTGGGAAGTTTTTTGGTATATATGTTGTGGGGGGAATTGTGTGAGGGGGGAGGGAATGAGTGAGCGTGGGGCACAACCCATGTATAAAAGATAGCTCCCTTCTAAATTGTGTCTGCCTGATCCCTTGGGGGAGAGGGTGTGCTTCTGCTCAGCCCTAGCCATGAGCTAGGTATTACCTCTGGGCACAGAGAGTGCGGGGTCCTGCCTTATCTCTAAGAGGGTGAGGAAAGCTCAGACTAGCGTAGGGGCCTCAAGCTCCTGGGGTGACTAGTCATGTCCTGCCCAGGGAAGGGATGGTACACGTGGGCTGGGGTACTGGAAGAGGGAGTTCTGTCCGGCTCATGTTCTGTTCTGTCCGGCTCATGTTCTGTTCTGTTCAGTTGCAATACATCTGTTGCATGGACCTTTGGCACTCCAGTTATTTCTCTACACCATGGAAGTTCCTGTGGGGATAAAACCCTGTCTGTGGCAGGAGCCCTGCAGGATGGAGGAGCTGCACCATCACTAAAGACTATCCTGTGCCCCACTCCCTACAACATCGCGGAGACTCGGCCTCCTGAGAACCAACAGGTGAGCACCACAGCACCATAATACCAGCAAATCTCCCCAAGGCCGAGGCCCCGCTGCAGGCGCCGGCGCGTGATGGAAGTGACTGTTTGTTTCGCATTAGTAAATTAAACCTCAGTTTGAATAAATCAGAAAAAGAGGAGATTTTTGAAACAGACAAAAAGATGTTGTTGGGAACCATGAGACCTTTGCTTCTTGCCAAGATGAGAACTTATTGTATGAAACAGACCCACAAAGTGTTAAACACATGATATGTGTGAGGATACAGCGCTCTATACGTGCTGCCCCCTTGCTGTGATCCTCTCTGCTGTGTGCTGCTGCTGGGGAAGGAGCTAATGACAGAGCAGCAGCAGCAGATGGACTACAACTCCCAGAAGCCCCTGCTGCTGACACAGGCAGCCATGACAGGTAGCCAATGAGGGGACAGGAGAGCAAAGCTTGAGGTGAGTGAGGCAGGGAGGGGAAGAGAGAGAGGAGCATGAGGAGAGAGCAGCCCTGTGTGTGAGAGCTGCTGCTGCTGCTCCCTGATCCCCAGGCCCTGCTGCTGAGTATAACTCAGGGGGTGTGACTAGGTAACAGGCTCCCCCCGAGTGGCAGCACTGGGAGCGGAGCAGCAGTCTGCCAGACTAAAGGAGATGTGAGTAACCAGAGAGGGATCTTCATTACAGGCCCGGGGGGACCCAAGTGTGTGTGCCACGGAGACAGGCTGCTGCAGTATAACGCTGAGTATAAGAGCTGCAGCGTGTGTGCCACAGAGACAGGCTGCTGCAGTATAACGCTGAGTATAAGAGCTGCAGCGTGTGTGCCACAGAGACAGGCTGCTGCAGTATAACGCTGAGTATAAGGGCTGCAGCGTGTGTGCCACAGAGACAGGCGGTTGCAGTATAACGCTGAGTATAAGAGCTGCAGCGTGTGTGTGTGTGCCACGGAGACAGGCTGCTGCAGTATAACTCTGAGTATAAGAGCTGCAGCATGTGTGCCACAGAGACAGGCTGCTGCAGTATAACGCTGAGTATAAGGGCTGCAGCGCGTGTGCCACAGAGACAGGCTGCTGCAGTATAACGCTGAGTATAAGGGCTGCAGCGCGTGTGCCACAGAGACAGGCTGCTGCAGTATAACGCTGAGTATAAGGGCTGCAGCGTGTGTGCCACAGAGACAGGCGGTTGCAGTATAACGCTGAGTATAAGAGCTGCAGCGTGTGTGCGGGCCCCTCCTGTACACACGGGCCCCTTATAACACGGGGGGGGGGAAACTATGAGACACATTGGCACACAGCTGTGCAGTATTGTGAGTGTATGTATATGGGCCTCGCACAGAGGGGCACAGGGTGTATATATAGCTGGGGGTATAGGGGTTAATACAGTATTGTGAGTGAATGTATATGGGCCTTGCACAGAGGGGCACAGGGTGTATATATAGCTGGGGGTATAGGGGTAGGGTGACCAGATTTTGAAAATGAAAAACCGGGACACATATTATTATTATTTTTTAAATATATATAACAGTTTATTTATTGTAGTACACTTATACTTTACTACCATTAGAGAGAGAGAGAGTGTGTGTGTGTGTGTGTGTGTGTGTGTGTGTGTTCACTAATCGAACAAAAGAAAGCCAGATGTGAATGATTCTGAACCCATTAACCAGTGTCAGGATGCCCCCTCTTCACAATTTCTAAAGCAGCAATCCTGTCTGGGATCTTACCTGATCCGCAGTCCCTCAAGGTACTATACTGGAGGGGAGGTGTTCCCTACCTGTCTTCCGATGTCTCCCGCGTGAAACTTGAGTCAGATCTGGAAGAAAGCAGGGTCGGTTACTTCGGTGTAGGTATACAGCAGTTAAGATAAGACAGAGGGTGAGGGTGACAGGGAGGGGGTGAGGGAGGGGGTGAGGGAGGGGGACAGGGGGGGTGAGGGAGACAGGGAGGGAGACAGGGAGGGTGAGGGAGACGGAGGGAGACAGGGAGGGTGAGGAAGGGAGACAGGGAGGGAGACAGGGAGGGAGGGAGACAGGGAGATAGGGAGGGAGAGGGGGAGAGAGGGAGACAGGGTGGGAGAGAGGGAGACAGGGTGGGAGAGAGGGAGACGGTGGGAGAGAGGGAGACAGGGTGGGAGAGAGGGAGACAGGGTGGGAGAGGGAGACAGGGTGGGAGGGAGGGAGACAGGGTGAGACATAGACTGGGAGGGAGACTGGGAGGGAGGGAGGGAGACTGGGAGGGAGGGAGACTGGGTGGGATGGAGGGAGGGAGACTGGGTGGGAGGGAGGGAGGGAGACTGGGTGGGAGGGAGGGAGGGAGACTGGGTGGGAGACAGGGAGGGAGAGAGAGGGAGACACACACACACACCCACACACACTGATACACACACACACCCACTGATACATACACCCCCCCACTGATACACACACACACCCCCACTGATACACACACACACACACCCCCACTGATACACACACCCCCACTGATACAAACACACCCCCACTGATACACACACACACACCCCCACTGATACACACACACCCCCCCACTGATACACACACACCCCCCCACTGATACACACACACACACACCCCCACTGATACACACACACACACACCCCCACTGATACAAACACACCCCCACTGATACAAACACACCCCCACTGATACACACACCCCCCCCCACTGATACACACACACACACACCCCCACTGATACACACACACACCCCCACTGATACACACACACACCCCCCCACTGATACACACCCCCACCCCCACTGATACACACACACACCCCCACTGATACACACACACTGATACACACACACACACACACACACACTGATGCACACACACACACACACACATACACACACACACTGATACACACACACACTGATACACACACACACACTGATACACACACACACACACTGATACACACACACACACTGATACACACACACACACACTGATACACACACACACACTGATACACACACACACACTGATACACACACACACACTGATACACACACACACACTGATACACACAAACACACACTGATACACACAAACACACACTGATACACACAAACACACACTGATACACACACACACACTGATACACACAAACACACACTGATACACACACACACACACACACACACACACACACACTGATACACACACACACACACACACACACACACACACACACACACACACACACACACACACACACACACACACACACACACACATACACACACACGCACCCACCCACTGATACACACACACGCACCCACCCACTGATACACACACACGCACCCACCCACTGATACACACACACGCACCCACCCACTGATACACACGCACCCACCCACTGATACACACGCACCCACCCACTGATACACACGCACCCACCCACTGATACACACGCACCCACCCACTGATACACACGCACCCACCCACTGATACACACGCACCCACCCACTGATACACACGCACCCACCCACTGATACACACACGCACCCACCCACCCACTGATACACACACGCACCCACCCACTGATACACACACGCACACACACACTGATACACACACACACACTGATACACACACACACACACACACTGATACACACACACACACTGATACACACACACACACTGATACACACACACACACTGATACACACACACACACACTGATACACACAAACACACACTGATACACACACACACACTGATACACACAAACACACACTGATACACACACACACACACACACACACACACACTGATACACACACACACACACACACACACTGATACACACACACACACACACTGATACACACACACACACACACACACTGATACACACACACGCACCCACCCACTGATACACACACACGCACCCACCCACTGATACACACACACGCACCCACCCACTGATACACACACACGCACCCACCCACTGATACACACACACGCACCCACCCACTGATACACACGCGCACCCACCCACTGATACACATGCGCACCCACCCACTGATACACACGCACCCACCCACTGATACACACGCGCACCCACCCACTGATACACACGCGCACCCACCCACTGATACACACGCGCACCCACCCACTGATACACACGCGCACCCACCCACTGATACACACGCGCACCCACCCACTGATACACACGCGCACCCACCCACTGATACACACGCGCACCCACCCACTGATACACACGCGCACCCACCCACTGATACACACGCGCACCCACCCACTGATACACACGCGCACCCACCCACTGATACACACGCGCACCCACCCACTGATACACACGCGCACCCACCCACTGATACACACGCGCACCCACCCACTGATACACACGCGCACCCACCCACTGATACACACGCGCACCCACCCACTGATACACACGCGCACCCACCCACTGATACACACGCGCACCCACCCACTGATACACACGCGCACCCACCCACTGATACACACGCGCACCCACCCACTGATACACACGCGCACCCACCCACTGATACACACGCGCACCCACCCACTGATACACACGCGCACCCACCCACTGATACACACGCGCACCCACCCACTGATACACACGCGCACCCACCCACTGATACACACGCGCACCCACCCACTGATACACACGCGCACCCACCCACTGATACACACGCGCACCCACCCACTGATACACACGCGCACCCACCCACTGATACACACGCGCACCCACCCACTGATACACACGCGCACCCACCCACTGATACACACGCGCACCCACCCACTGATACACACGCGCACCCACCCACTGATACACACACGCGCACCCACCCACTGATACACACACGCGCACCCACCCACTGATACACACACGCGCACCCACCCACTGATACACACACGCGCACCCACCCACTGATACACACGCGCACCCACCCACTGATACACACGCGCACCCACCCACTGATACACACGCGCACCCACCCACTGATACACACGCGCACCCACCCACTGATACACACGCGCACCCACCCACTGATACACACGCGCACCCACCCACTGATACACACGCGCACCCACCCACTGATACACACGCGCACCCACCCACTGATACACACGCGCACCCACCCACTGATACACACGCGCACCCACCCACTGATACACACGCGCACCCACCCACTGATACACACGCGCACCCACCCACTGATACACACGCGCACCCACCCACTGATACACACGCGCACCCACCCACTGATACACACGCGCACCCACCCACTGATACACACGCGCACCCACCCACTGATACACACGCGCACCCACCCACTGATACACACGCGCACCCACCCACTGATACACACGCGCACCCACCCACTGATACACACGCGCACCCACCCACTGATACACACGCGCACCCACCCACTGATACACACGCGCACCCACCCACTGATACACACGCGCACCCACCCACGGATACACACGCGCACCCACCCACGGATACACACGCGCACCCACCCACGGATACACACGCGCACCCACCCACGGATACACACGCGCACCCACCCACGGATACACACGCGCACCCACCCACTGATACACACACGCGCACCCACCCACTGATACACACACGCGCACCCACCCACTGATACACACACGCGCACCCACCCACTGATACACACACGCGCACCCACCCACTGATACACACACGCGCACCCACCCAGTGATACACACACGCGCACCCACCCAGTGATACACACACGCGCACCCACCCAGTGATACACACACACACACCCAGTGATACACCCAGTGATACACACACACACACACACACAGTGATACACACACACACACCCAGTGATACACCCAGTGATACACACACACGCACACACCCAGTGATACACACACACGCACACACCCAGTGATACACCCAGTGATACACACACACACACACACACACACACACACACACACACACACACACAGTGATACACACACACACACACACACACACACACACACACAGTGATACACACACACACACACACACACACACACACACAGTGATACACACACACACACCCAGTGATACACCCAGTGATACACACACACACACACACACACACACACAGTGATACACACACACACACACACACACACAGTGATACACACACACACACAGTGACACACACACACACACCCAGTGATACACCCAGTGATACACACACACACACACACACACACACACACACACACACACACACACACACACACACAGTGATACACACACACACACACACACACACACACACACACACACACACAGTGATACACACACACACACACACACACACACACACAGTGATACACACACACACACCCAGTGATACACCCAGTGATACACACACACACACACACACACACACACTGATACACACACATACACACTGATACACACACACAGATACACCCCGTCAGCCCCTGCACCGCCCGCGACCGCGCAGCCACCCCTGCCCGCCCCCGAGCCCATCTCCCGCACCAAGTGGACGGGAGGAAGTGAGCTCCAGGAGAGGCAAAGGTGGGAGCGCCGGGGAGCAAAGGTACGAGCGCTGGGGGGCAAAGGCATGAGCGCCGGGGTCAAAGGCAGACGCACCCCCGCTACCACCTCCTATTACCCCCCTTGGCTGGGACCCAGGACAGAAGGGGGACACTCACCGCGCACAGAGGAGCCGGGAGCTAGAAGGCAGTCAGTCACGTGTGCTCTGCACAAAGCAGAAGCCCAGTCCCCGGCTTCCTCTGACATGCCTGCGACCAATCCCCGCCCCCGGCATTCTCCTTCATTCAGTTCCCCCGGCAGCATTCACACACACACATAGAAAATACTTACCGGCCGCCGCATTCTCCTCACTGCCGCTACCCCGCAATACCGAGACCAGGGACAAAAACCGGGACAGACTTAAAACCGGGACAGGACACAAAAAAACGGGACTGTCCCGGCAAAAACGGGACGAATGGTCACCATATATAGGGGTTATTACCAGTATTGTGATTGTATGTATATGGGCCTCAGACAGAGGGGCACAGGGTGTGTATATATAGCTGGGGGTATAGGGGTTGGATATAAATACTGTTTTGGTTATTCATGGCCCAGGGTCGGGTCCTATTGTCTGACCTTTGGCCATGTGCTCAGCTAGTGAGAACGCACGCGTATAACGGGGAGGAACGCTCAGGCCCCCGCCTCTGCAGTAGGGGTTAATCTGAGGTAAATAACAGAGGGGTAACATATAGATTTATAGATGGGTTTATATATTATTTAATGTATTCTCCTTTATTTTAACATTGATACGGTTGTTTCTGATTTAACTCATGTGTAATGGTTCTTTGTCACTATGACTAGTGGTTGTGTTAGTGTGTATAAATGTATGGACACTGTATGTGTAGCACAGCCAGCTCCATATAATCACTGAGGCTGCAGTAGGGGAGATTACAGGGTTAATAACACCTAGTAACTGCTGGCTGCTATCGGTGCCCATGATATTATTCAATAGAGATAGGGTTAATGTGGCTCGTGCTGCAAACACCATGGAAGGTATAGTCACTGTGGCTGTCCTAGCGCATAAGGATGCTGCCAAGGGGTTAATGGCAGCTAGTAACTGCTGTCTGCAGTAAGTGCTAGTCTGCTCTGACTCTCACTGACATCCCCTAGAGAAGGCGCATTAATCCTGGGGGAGAACACGTCAGGGGAGGATAACACTGTGTGTGTAGCACAGCCAGCTCCATGTAACTCTCAATGTATTACTTCCTGGTAAAATATTTTATAAATTAAATAAATAAATAATCACTGAGGCTGCAGTAAATATATCTGCAGAAGGGAGATAACAGGGTTAATAATACCTTCCTGCTGCAGTGAGCGTCTCGCAGCCCGGGCGGGAAGTGTTACTTCATCATACCGCCCACACGCTCAAACGTAAAATCTCACAACCATTCCTTGGTAGACTGGATTCTATCCCCTAATCCAGGGGTCGGCAACCTGCGGTTCTTTCCGCACCTACATGCGGCTCTCTTCCGTCCGCAGGTTGCCGCTCCCCAGCTGCTGCCTCCCGCACTGTCCTGGGTTGCCGCTCCCCAGCTGCCTCTCTCCCTCACTGGATTGCCGGAAGCATGTAGATATCCATAAGTATGTAAAGGAATAACCTAGTGGTGTTGCTTTAACTACCACAACAATTGGTTAATGTCCATACACTCCACAAATGCATGAGGTAACCCCACTAGCAGGACAAAGGTATACTTGAAAGGGCACTGCCCATTACCTGTCCCTAGGGGTGTCTGGAATGGGTCCGAGGTGCAGGGTTCCCTGCAGGGCGTGCAGTCCTGAATAGTGAAGAATCCAATGTAGAAAGGGCAAAAGGAGCACAGCATCAAAAATAGGCCAGCAACTCCAGATAAAAAGCAAAGGTATTTAATTGATCAGCTGCTTGGATACAGACAAAAACGAGCCATAAACGCACCACCAACGCGTTTCGTCCCTTAGGACTTAGTCAATGTGTAAGTATAGCAACCAGCAACCTTACCTATATAGTGTGGACGATTCGCACCAAAAACTCAATAAGCGTGACGTCACTGCCGTGCGCCAAGTGTCCGTCGCGTCAGTGCAACAGTCGCACAGGTAGTGTCAGAATACTGGCGCCTACACGACGTCATGACTGCACGACTGGACATCAAGCCGACCGGCGCGTCAGCACGACCACCACACAGGTCTACCAGAGCACTGGCGTCTATGCAGCGTCATCACCGCGCGACCAGACTGCACATTGGGCTTGACCTTTTATTATAAGCCTGATAACCCCCTTCCCTGCCACATGAGGCTAGTGAATGTAGGGAATATTTACACTCACTCCATTCCTGACACCAGCATAATAATTCATATCTTTTAGCACGGAAAAGACAGGACACCACATTATTAAACGGGAATAGTTTAATACGTATAGATATTGCTGACCTGTATATGAGCTGAGGGCTTTCTAAGTCATGGATTCTGAAAGACAGATGGCTACCAGGTTTGGCGCCGCTGTGTCTGTCCGAGGTCCGTACTTTAAAGACACAGAAAGAGACCAAAGAGCCAGCGTCTCAGCTGAGCATATATACAGGGCTGGGCCAATCCCCATGGGGGGTGGAGCGGAGGCGCGGCCTCCGCGGGAGCCTGTGATAGGTGGTGCGATTAAAGCACAGCTGCAGCTTGTACAAGCAGATCGTTAGTTGCCACAGAGCTCGGAAGTGTCGCGCACGCATCGCGCGACGTGACCCAGCACCCACCTCTGCGGGTGTCACGTGACGATGCGCGCCTCGTGAACCCGATCTGGTTTGGCCAACTGATGCCCCGCGCGTGCGAGAAGACGTGCGGGGCTGCCAGGCGTCCGCCCCCCCCCCCTCCTTCAAGAGAGACTTCTGGGCGATTCCCGTAGGGTTTCTGGGGATACTTCAGATGAAAGTCTCTTATTAGCTCGAGAGCATGGATTTGGTGGTGAGGGATCCTTGAACGTTCCTGTGGACCGTATCCCTTCCAGTGAACCAGATACTGGATGGTTCTCCTTGACCTTCTGGAATCCACGATTGCCTGTATCTCATACTCCTGCTGCCCCTGCACAAGCTGAGGGGCTGGTGGTGCAGGAGTGAAGTCCGGAAAGCAAGGGCTAAGGAAAACCGGTCTCAGCATGGAGATATGAAATACTGAAGGTATTTTCATTGAAGATGGGACTTGTAAGCGGTATGCCACCGGGTTAATTTTCTCCAAGATTGAGAACGGGCCCAGGAATCTCGGGGCTAGCTTGAGTGAGGGGACCTTCAAGTGTATGTTCCTGGAGGACAGCCATACCTTGTCTCTTGGTTTCAGCTCAGGAATGTCCCGCCGATGGTGGTCTGCTTGAATCTTTTGCCTGGAAGAGGCCTTCCTAAGATTTTCCTGGACCTTGGTTCATAAAGTTTGTAGTGCTTGGATCCGGTTATCGGCTGCAGGAATCCCCGAACCAGGAGAAGGGTTGATGGGTATCCGTGCAGGGTGGAATCCATAGTTTACATAGAACGGGTGTTAGATCTCTACAGATCAGGTCCTTCTAGGGCAAGCAAAACCTTTTCTCCCGGGAGCTACTGAAACGCAACAGATATATAATTATTTCAATTAGCGTAGCATACGAGCTCGGAGCTGTGAGAATTCAAGGAGGCTGGTTGTTGAATTGTCACAACTAAATTTTAATGGTTCACAAGCAGGTTTATATACACAAGGCAGGGACAAAAATACAGTTGTCATCTGTTACAAATATGGGTACACATCTAAATTTACATGTATCCTTCACATAATGCCTTTTCTGTAGAGCTTAAAACATTTAACTGCTGAGCAAGAGACATATACAATGGTGACTTATAAGGCAGCCCTATCCTCTGTGGTCTTGTTTTAACAATATTTTGACAGGCATTGAACAGTTGGTCTGAAGCTATTTACGATAGCCTCCCATGAAAATAGCAAGGCCAGCGTATTCTTTTTAACCTTCTCAATTCCAGAAGACAGTTTTAACCTTACATACCCTCCTTTTGTTCTGAAAGAACAAACCAATTGACCAATCCCATTTATTCTTCTGCAAACCACTCAGGAGAGGAAAAACTCCAAGGAAGAAACCTCCAAGAGACCATGTGCCTGCAGAAACCTATCTCTTTTAGGTATCTCGTTTGATAATCAGAGATGAACATATGGGTGGATGACGAGTACCAAGACTATTGGCATTTCTCGCTCTCTTTGTGGGAGGCATATACATAATGGTCGAGCTAGAAGCAGAAACATCTTTCTTTGGCAAAAAATAGAGCTGATTACACTTTTACCCATCTAGATTAATTCATACACACAGAGTAATAAACCTGCGATTATCCTAATTCCGTAAAGAATTTAATTCCCAATACACCGAGCCAATTTTCAAGGCCAAATATAAAATCAAACTCTTTTGTTTCCTCTCTCATTCTAGATTACATTTCTGCTAGTGTATCCATATCATGGTGTATACTTTTTGATTGGGTGTCAATATAAGAACGGCATTCTTTACCCACTAATTTACAAACCCCTCCTTGTGCTGCCATCAGATAACCCAATGCCATACAATTTTGCAAAACTACTGTCCTTATCTATTGCTGAACCTTAAAAATAGCGTCTTTTAGTATCGTGAAAAACAACATTTATATTGACTACTGAAAAATCCCCTTTTGCATATAAATCATACATTCCTAAAAGGGTATTAGACCTCCCACTACTCTCTTAACTGAGCTATTTTTAATAATTAATGCCTTTCAATTTCGTATTCTTTGCTTAGGTATGATGAACATTATTTAAATTCTATTTCTGAGCATAAGTGGGGGTTGGTGTGGGTTAATATTTCCTAGGAGCGACTGCCCAACACATACATCTTACATACTACATTTACTCAGAATATCGGAACAGACAAAATGGCTGCCATATGCAAAATGGTTGACTTGTGATCCTTTCCTTGTGGTTTACACACGCCCTTGGGTGACCTCCCCACCTTCCTCATATCCAATCTTCTCAGCCCCCTCTTATCCTTTAGAGACAGTCCTTTTAAAGAACAGTTAACCATATCATAGTCCTGCCGGACCAAAAAAATAGTCCCATAGTACATAACTTGATTCCTTTCTGGCCATTGTATTGGCCCAGTTGATTTCTTTTTTCTCGGTCTCTTCTTCTGGGGGACTGCTGACATCTTCATCACCAAAAAGAGACATAGCATCGGTGGGGGGGTTGCAACGCACTTCAGGACCAAAGTTTTGCTGTTCATAACACAGAGAGTAATGAGTAGGACAGACACACATACAAAAACATCCACTAGCTTCGCTCCCAGCGAAATAATCTAACCACCAAGTCCCAACAAATCCCAACCCTCATCTCTACCTTCAAACACTGGAACCACTTTCCCAAATAACTTGGTCTAGTTGCAGGATAATAATTTATCTATCCTTCTATCACAGAGTCAATAATTTCCCTAGGCTAAACTTGTATTTCTACTCCCTTCATAACCAATTTCTTATATATATAGTTCTACAAATATCTTATAGCATCTTGTCTTTTTCCAAGGGGTTAAATATAACTCTCGTGTTCCTGGGGTGCAATTTATTGGGTATGTATAGTACATTGGGATATATTGCACTAAGATGTGGGCTTTGTTTACCAGGATTCTATTATATAACAAAATATTCTTGTTACTACCTTATCGTCTTCATGTGGACACCACTTACAGTTTATAAACCTAATAGAATAAACATTGTAATTAAAATAATAAAACCTGTAAAAAGAAAGGTTATTAAAAAGTTCAAAGTTCATATGTTGAGGTCCGATTTTTCTTCCTATGAACTTTTCTCCTTTTTTTGGTTAGTGCCGGGTTTTCTTATGAACCAAAACACCAACTGAGAACGGCTGTGTCTTTAGGCCATCCCTCCTTTGTTGAGGTTTAATTTTGAAGCGACTGTGGGTGCACTTGTGTAACATGGATCCAGGAAAAATACTCTGACTGGGTAGAATCTGGAATAGGGCCTCTCCACTTTAGATGAAAAGCGCTTTTGCGTCACCTTTATCTTCATCTAATTGGAAGGACTGCACCTGGACATGAGACACTCAGACAATTGCATTAGTTTCACACAATAGATGCTGATTAAAATCGTCTGTTTAGAGCATAATCATACAACATTAAATCTACAAGGTGCCTAGGGTGACCATTGGTCTTCCCATGAGAGAAAATTATATCTGATTGTCACATTAGGCTAAGCCAACTACACCTTTATATTTAAGGGATCAATCACAAGGCAAAACAGGCAGAATAACAAATGGTGGTTTATTCGGATAAGACCTTGAAAACACAAACACAAGAAACAGAGAATATACTTTGGGGGACCTTATACTTATTAGGAAAATAACTTTGGGAGATTTGGACTCGAAATCCAGGAGTCTGGGGGGCACAGGGAGGCCCTGGTGTAATTCACACTGCGTTCCGTCAAATCATGCCTGCTTGCTGGGGAAAATTAAGTGACTACCAGCACTTTGGCCCCACAACTCCTGCAACCAAAATAACTATATTTCCACCCAAATATCCTCCTAAAACTGACACACAAGAAATTTCACAGTTCCGCTAAGGGAATATGACATAGAAAATAACAGGGTCAGTTCACTTTTCAGGCACTCCATATCTGAGCTGGGGCATTGGAATGCTTCTTCACATGTCATTCACCAACCTGGGTTTAAATCACAGGACAAACACAATGCATTGCAGGCTTAGAACTCATAAAACAAACATGTAGACACAAGAGCTTGCACTCCACTATTTGCACCTATCATGTGGGGTTCCAAAACCTTCTCTTCTCTAAGATACCAGCTAAGAATACTTTGCTGGCAGACAAGACACGCCAAAATATCACCTCCCTTTCCCCTCATGTGCCAGGAGACTCTGTTCTCATAAGCATATTCTGTGCAGCTATTTCTCATAAGGGGCCACCCATACAAGGCAATCCACTTATAAGCTTGCACAGACAGCTGCAGGCCCATGAGGCAAAGGGAATACACAGAGAATACATTAACTAGCCCACTGGGCTTACACAGTTAACCCTACATACACAGTTTCTAGTTTATACCCATATGGGGTATAAAAAGGAAAAATTACAGGCAACATAGTAAGGTACAATATTATGTAACCATGCTGTAAAATGGCTACAGTCATCTCTCCTGCTGACAGTAAGGCCTGGTAAGTTATGGGCATGCCAGCAGTAATTATGGAGGTTTGCCCTCACACCCTGGTGAGGTGCCCTATGTATGGATGGGAGTGATTGCACCGAGGGGTGCACCACAGAAGAGTTCCTTACCAGGACCATCCACAAGCGGACGCTGGGATCCTGATGAGATGTTGGTGCTGCACTGGATATAGGTACGACTCAAGTACAGTACCTCAGCTGCCTGTCTGGGTTGGCAATCCCCACACACCATCATGCGGGAGACTCAGGAGTCCTGTTGCCAACAGGTGCACCACCAGACACTACACTAATGGGGGCTGCTTAGACCACAGGGGCCAATATGAGATTGGGTGGGTCAGGCCAGAAAATCCGTTACAATTATACCCAAGAGCCAAGAGCTGACACTCTCAGCCCTTGCCATATGGTTTCAGGGGCAGCCAGCAATAATAACAGCAATAACACCCTCCTTTTGTTCACTTGTATTACATGTGAACAATATCACATAAAGGATAACAGCATTTAAAGCATAACCTTAATGGAATTGCTTGATGTATAGCAAAACTAACCTAAAACCTTTGGGTATACAATTTTCATAAAAAAATCTCAAAAGAACCCTACTGAATACAAATATAATCTGCTATAGTCTTCTGACAGAAACCTTTAAAGCACAAAATAGCATCTGGTTTGCTGAAAGAACAACCTGTAGCATAAAAACCTATAGACACAGATTTAAAGGTGGGGACACATTTGAGAGAAAAAGATGGTTAAAAATGATAAAATATTAAATATTTGATCAACTTTGCAGAAAAATAATTCCATAGAGAACCCTCTAGTATATGAGAGGGAGCGGCTCAGTGAGCAACGACACCGACTGGCACTGAGAGCCCGAAGCAGGGGAGCCTGGCTCAATTCCCAGTGTCGGCTCCCCGAGACTCCGGGCAAGTCACTTTATCTCCCTGTGCCTCAGGCACCAAAAACGTAGACTGTAAGCTCCACGGGGCAGGGACCTGTGCCTGCAAAATGTCTCTGCAAAGCGCTGCGCACAACCAGCAGCACTATACAAGAACATGCTGCCATTATTATTATTATTAGTATACTGGCAGACCTGGTCAGGGGCCGTTTTCCTTGTACGTTGCTTTACTGCTATTTCGGGGTCTGCACACTTATACATGGCTCAGCACTAGAGTTTCTGTGCTGATTACATTGGACTAGTGGTTACTTTATCCACCTGTTCCCACTGCAAGACACTAGTTTAGTGATTCTATGCAGTTCATCAGTGATCCAGAACATTACATTGTGTTCATACTATAGGGTCTGAGCGTTTAATATTTGTTTTAATCCCCATTTTAATCCCCATTTTACACGGATATTAAAGATTTAAGTTTTAACCACTTCGTTACCCACCCACCAGGTGTTTAGAGTGCTCATTCTGGGTTACTGTCCTCTGTTTATTGGAACTCTATATTAATCAATTTACACCTGTTTCCATTTCAAGCCATATAACAAGCTCAAATAACTCTCTGGGCTTCCTGCCAAAACCTTGTAACAGAAAAAAATGGTTAATTACTGGTTACTGCAATATAATTTGGGACAGCTTGTAATATGCAGCTCTTCACACAGCCCGACAATGTTTCTGGTATTCAAAAATTAAAACTGGATCTTTGTTAAACAGAAAATTGTAGGCTTTAACATATACTTTTAGATAGTTTAGTTACTGATTATACACAAAAAGAGCACAGAGCGCTGATACAAAACAAACAGAATTTTACGCTTCTTTCACACATTCAACCAGTTTTTACAAAAATAACAGACACATATTTTCTCACCTATTTTAATAAATAGGAAAACAAAACGGTTTGATCCTGCAGAATAAATTAATAAAGATATCCCTTTTTTTTTCTTCATATCATAATTAACTTCTTTTTTTTTTTTTTTTTTTAACTAATTTGTAAAATGCTGAGCTTCTAGTTAGCTTTGTGTCTAGAATATATTTCCCCTGTTATTCTATATAACTTATTCACCTGATTTTATCTGTGGAGATTTAGAGGAAAAGAATTATAATTCTGGTTAAGGAAATAAATCGCCTGGCCAGTACGATAAACATCCTTATTATTCCAGTGACTGGACTGTTTACAAAAATAATTCATCCTTTCTTTATTCTTTTTCTCCACAGATACCCAAAACTTTCCCCTGCCCAGTGTAAATTAGTTTATATTATAGTGGTGGTGTACACCTTTTAAAAATTAAATTTCAATCATGAGCAATTAATTATATTCTTATTTTAGAATCATTTGCAAGTTCTGAATAGTCATTTTGTATACATACAATACACCGTTATTCTTATTATTCAATGCAAATAACACTTTCACATAGATAGAATTCACCCAGATTCTTACAAGCACACACACATGGATTACTCAATCAATCAACCTTTTTCTTTTTTTACCATATCCATACTTAAATAAAACATTCTGAGGGAAAAAGAAACATATACCAGTTATACTCTTGTTTTCCACTTTTCAATTCAGACGGGAAAATATTATTAATTTAAACTTAATATATACTCATACTCAGTTAATGTTGCACAAATAATTTGAGTTTGCATGTTCGTTTTTCCTAAGAGGCATGCTGCGATTCACGATTTTTAGTACATTCCTATGCCTGTGTAAAAATAGCTGGAGGAAAAAAGGTGGGGGCTACTTGCAGCTGCTTATTACAATACATACAGGCGAGAGAGAGAGACAGCTGATTTTGCCACTGACAGTGAGGGAGAGGTTTGTGCGAGGGCTGACAGGTTAGTGTAAGTTCATTAAATGACAAAATGTTAGTGCCCATAATGAGTTTATACAGGAAAGAAATCTTTACACTTTATGCGCACGTATTAATAAACAATTATTAACTTAAATTGCCACGCTATTTGAAATCATATACCGTCCGTTTTACTTATCAGGGACTTACTGTACACTTGATTAAACAATAGGGACTCACCCTTTGTTACATTAATCACAGACTTACCCTCGATAAAACCAAAGGGACTCTCACCCTTTGTTACATAAATCGGGGACTTACCCTTGATTAAAGGGACTTACCCACGATTAAACAATAAGGACTCTCACCTTATGTTCTTTTGCCCTTATAAATTTAGGTTGTTTAGTTTCGCAGAGGAAAAGGTGAGAAACAAATAAAAAGAATCTTTACTCACCCTTTTTCCTGTGCGAAATTCCACTTCTGTCACCAAAACTGTTAGATCTCTACAGATCAGGTCCTTCTAGGGCAAGCAAAACCTTTTCTCCCGGGAGCTACTGAAACGCAACAGATATATAATTATTTCAATTAGCGTAGCATACGAGCTCGGAGCTGTGAGAATTCAAGGAGGCTGGTTGTTGAATTGTCACAACTAAATTTTAATGGTTCACAAGCAGGTTTATATACACAAGGCAGGGACAAAAATACAGTTGTCATCTGTTACAAATATGGGTACACATCTAAATTTACATGTATCCTTCACATAATGCCTTTTCTGTAGAGCTTAAAACATTTAACTGCTGAGCAAGAGACATATACAATGGTGACTTATAAGGCAGCCCTATCCTCTGTGGTCTTGTTTTAACAATATTTTGACAGGCATTGAACAGTTGGTCTGAAGCTATTTACGATAGCCTCCCATGAAAATAGCAAGGCCAGCGTATTCTTTTTAACCTTATCAATTCCAGAAGACAGAAGACAGTTTTAACCTTACAACGGGGATGATCTCCGTCGACTCGTTCCATAACGAGTTATGGGCGAATTCCGCCCAGTGAAGGAGGTCAATCCTGGGTCTCAGCGATGAAGCAGCGTAGGTACTGCTTTAGGGACTGGTTAATCCTCTCCGTTTGGCCGTTAGTCTGGAGGTGGTAACCGGTTGAAAAATGCATTGCTTTGCCTAGCTTTTTCGAAAAGGCCCGCCAGAACTTGGACACGAAATGTGCCTGCTTAAAGAAACGATCCACAACCACGAGAATAGTGTTCATACCCCTGGATCTTGGCAGCTCAACAATGAAGTCCATTGATAAGTGGGAGTAAGGGTCCTGCGGGGAACCTTATTCCGAGAATATGTAGTACATGCCTTGACCAACTCCTTTACATCTGTAAGAATGTTGGGCTACCAGAATGTCCATAGGATGAGGTCAGAAATTCTTTTGGAACCGGGATGCCCGGCAGACTTGGAAGAGTGACACCACTCCAGAATTTTCCTGCGGAATGGAGGAGCATGTGAAGAGACAACCGTCCGGAACCTCTAGACCCTCCGGGATGATGCTCTGATCTAGCAGAATGTCATCTAGTACGTCTAAGGTGTTGGTGGATATGATGAATTTAGAGGGAATAATGGTCTCCGGTTTGGCTTCGGTCTTGTCCTCGACTAGGAGTTGACGGGAGAGAGCATCTGCTTTTAGGTTCTTGGCACAAGGAATGAACTAGATGATATAATTAAATCGGAAAAATAAAAGAGACCAGCGGCCCTGACGAGCTCCCAGACGTTGAGCGCTATCCAGATACATGAGATTCTTATGGTCCGTCAGTATGGTAATTGGACTCTCTGTACCCTCCAGTAAATGTCTCCAAAGCGAGTTTGATAGCTAGTAGCTCTCTGTTGCCTACATCATAGTTCTGTTATGCAGAAGAATTTTTTTTTAAAAGAACGCACAGGGATGCAGGTTGGTGGAAGGTGATTTTCTTTGTGACAGAATGGCGCCTTCACGGATGTCCGAAGTATCCACCTCTACTGTAAATGGGAGTTTGGGATTGGGGTGAATCAGGACCGGTGCAGAACTAAAGGCTTTCTTTAAGAAGTTGAAGGCCTGGATGGCTGCAGGTGGCCAAGACCTGACATCGATTCATGTGAATGAATCTCCTATAATAGTTGGCAAAACCCAGAAACCTTTGTATGCCCTTGAGGGAACTGGGAACTAGTTTTTGAGGGATCCATGGAGAATCCGGTACTGGAAATGATGTAACCTAAAAGCGTGGTGGAGGTTTGATGAAAGTGGCACTTCTCCAACTTGGCATAGAAGTGATTCTGACGGAGGCATAGTAGTACCTGCTTAACTTGCTCGATGTGTTCGGGAATAGATTTAGAGAAAATCAAGATGTCGTCAAGGTAAACAATCAGAAAGTTGTTGAGGAGATCTCTGAATATTTCATTTACCATGTCTTTAAAGACCGCAGGGGCATTGCACATGCCGAATTGCATAAGTAGGTATTCATAATGGCCGTCCCTTGTGTTGAAGGCCGTCTTCCACTCATCGCCTTGACGGATCCTAACCAGGTTATATTCTCCGCGAAGGTCCAACTTTGTGAAGATGGATGCTCCTTGAAGACGGTCCAACAATTCGGATATTAGAGGCAATGGGTATCAGTTCTTTATAGTGATTTTGTTTAGGCCTCGATAATCGATGCATGGACGAAGGGTACCATCCTTCTTTTTGACGAAAAAGAACCCTGCCCCAGCCGGTGAAGAGGTTTTCCTGATGAAGCCCCTCTGAAGGTTTTCCTGAATGTATTCAGACATGGCTTTAGTCTCTGGAAGGGAGAGCGGATAAAATCGTCCCCTGGGGAGGACAGCACCCGGCAGAAGATCTATAGGGCTGTCGAAGTGTCGGTGAGGCGGGCGTTTCTCTGGTCTTATCGAAGACATCCCAAAATTCAGACTAGCAGTGTAAGGATCCGCGCTGCAGGTATACCCGCTTCCAGTGCCTCCTTACCTCTGTTCCATGTCGCCCAGGCTCCCCGGCGGCGTACCTCGCTCCTTGCGGCTCCCTCTCCCGCTGCCCCCACACTTCTGGGCCGCGCGCGTCGCCCCTACGGGCGCGCGGACCCAGGCTGACATTTACTGGCGCTGGGCGCCTGCCCCTGATGACGCAGCACGCACTCCACGCGCTTCCCTGCCTCTTCCCCGTCAGATCTGCCCCCCAGGCCCTTCTCTCCCATCAGGCTTTTCCACGGGCTGCTCCTCCGCTCCCTCCCTTGCTGTGACAGGCCCCAGCTACCCAGGCACCTTCCCCCTGTCAGGTCCTCCCTTGGGCCGCTCCTCCGTTCCTTCCCTTGTCCCGATAGGAGGGAAGTGTTTGGGAAGCTGGGGCCTATCGGAGCAAGGGGAGGAACGGAGGAGTGGTCTGAGGGAAGGCCTGATAGGAGGGAAGTGTTTGGGAAGCTGGGGCCTATCAGGCCTTCCCTCAGACCACTCCTCCGTTCCTCCCCTTGCTCCGATAGGTCCCAACCCCCTATTTAGTCTCCCCTCACCATTTCCTCTTTGCTCTGCATAGCTTCTGTACCTTGGTGCTGTCTGCTGTGTTGCCTGGCCCCTTTTGTCTTTCAGTCCCTGTTCCAGTCCCTGGGTATACTGCTGACCTCCCTGGATATTGACCTTTGGCTTTGGACTTCGTTTATGCTGCTCTCTGGTACCCTTGGAATTGGCGTTGGACTCTTTACCTTGCAGGCTTCTATATCCCTTGGACACGGCTTACGAACAATCTACTTCGCTGCTCTCTCCACTCCACGACCCAGGCTTACGGACACTCTACTACGCTGCTCTCTCCAATCCACGAGCATTGGCTTACGGACTTTAACTACCACCGCTGGAGTTGGCAAGTACGGTACTCTTTCTATTATTGTTACCCGGACCATCTACGCTACTTCCACACTCCGGCCGTGCCCCCGTTTACTGTTAGGTGTGTGGTATTATCCCTTTCCACCTCAGTCCCGGGGTCTCGTCTGGCTTGTGGGCAGGCCGAGCGTTACAAGCAGTCCAGTAGGATGCTCTGTACCTCCTCTGGGGTCTTCATACTGCAGATCTGCGGTGGAATGGTGGGGTTCCAAGAAATAGGCCTCTGTTTGGCCCAATTGATGTGCGGCTTATGAGTCTGTAGCCAAGAGAGGCCCAGAATGACCATGGCGGACGGAGAGTAGATAGCATCCAGGGAACTCTCCTCTGTGTGGGTCTGTTCGCACACCAGAGAAAGCTTGATGGTTTGCAGGACGATGAAAGCCGGTTGAAGAGGACGTCCATCAATGGCCTCTAAACCCACCGGAACTTTCTTCCTCTCCATGGGAATCTTATTTTTCGTGGCGAAGTCTTGATCCACGAAATTACCTCCAGACCCGGAGTCGATGAAGGCAGAAGTACTGACTGAAAAACCCGGACCCTGGAGAGACATTGGGATCAAGATCCTGTTAGATAGGGATTCCTTGGTGATGGAGGAATTGAAGAGTGTTCCCACGGAGGCTCCTCTGGACCTCATTGGGGAGTCGGCATTCTCCGACTTGAGAGGGCAGCGAAGGGCTAGATGACCTGGATTCCCACAGTAGAGACAGTCCTGATGCTCGACGGCGTTGTTTCTCTGAAAGGGACAGCTTGTTGCCACCCAACTGCATGAGTTCTGGGGCATCAGCAGCAAGAACTTCTGAAAACTGAGACTGGATAGGCGGTTATTTGGTGGGTACCTGACGATGGCGAATGCGTTCGGTTCACCTTTCCTGCAAACGTTAGTTCACCCGGATGCAGACAGCAATAAGCTCCTCCAGGTCGGCTGGGCGCTCCTGCACGCGAGTTCATCCTTCAGTTGTTCTGAGAGCCCCTGCCAAAAGTCTGAAGAAAGAACTTCGCTGTTCCATCCGGTCTCTGCGGCGATTGTCCGAAATTCCAAGGCATATCTGGCCACCGGACGATTCCCCTGTGTTATGTGAAAGAGGGAGGAAGCAGCAGTAGTCTTGTGACCTGGGGTGTCGACACGCCTGAATTCTATAGTAAATAGCCCAATGTTCTGCACGGGACTCTCCCTTCTCTGCTCCCAGATGGGAGAGACCCAGGCCAAAGCGTCACCAGTGAGCAAGGAAATAATATAGGCCACCTTAGACATTGGTGTGAGGAACTGGGAGGGCGTCATCTCGAATTGGATAAAACATTGATTTGAGGAACCCCTGACATTCTACAGGGTCTCTGGAGTACCGGTTAGGCGTGGGAAGTCGTGGTTTGGAAGACATGGGGTTAGCCGGAGGATGATCCACACGGACGTCTATTGGAAACCCACTGATCGTAATGCGATGCTGAGGACGGATAGCTATCACTCTCCAGCCCTTATTAAGGCACTCCCATATTCACAGAAAGTACGTGTTTCTAGGATAACAGATAGGCCCGAAAAGTTGGGCCCAGCCATTATAGATCTGCAGGAACTTTTTTGGCTAGGGGTTATGCACCCACCGTTTTGAAGGAGGCATTTAAGCGGGATGATTCTGTTATCACACACAAGGGATAGGATAATATTCCCCACTACTTACAACACGGGGAGTAGATTCCTACGTTCCACCATTATGAAACACTGGCATATATTGCAGCATGATCAAATTTTATCAGAAGTGTGTCGTGAACCCCCTATGCTTGCTTAAAAACGTGGGAGGAATATCTCAGACACACATTAAATCTGATGATAATTTTTTTTACCAGAATACGAACTTTTTAAGTCTGGGAAAACCAGGTAATTTTAGATGCTGTAATTGTTCTATATGCCACAGTCTGTGTCTAGGGGACTCCTTTCATCATCCCTTTACTAGCAAACTTATTAAAAATTAAGCATCGCGTGTCGTACTACACATGTGGTATATTTCCTGAGATGTCCGTGTGGATTGCTTTATGTTGACAAGACAACCAGAATGTTAAAACAGAGGTTTATCGAGCATAAGAGTGTAATTAAAAAGGGTACTGACCCCACAGCATTGGTACAATATTGTGTGAAGCATAGATATCCTATAGCGTCACTAAGGGTCATGGGTATCCCCACGCAAGGGTGCTGTGGATAGAGATACTGCACTCCTTATAAGGGAAGCTTTCTGGATATTTTATCTTAGGACATATACGGAAGGTGGTCTTAACGAACAATTAAACCTGAAATGTTTCCTTGACAGGCGGCGATTGTGCACTTTTATGATGGACCTGTGTCTATGGATCTCCAGTGGTGTCTAATGATTATTTTCATACATTACCTTGTTAGGAGACAATATGTGCCTTATTGATGTCTTTTTTCGTCTATGTATGTTGATGTCTTTTTTTCGTCTGTATGTTGTATGTGTGTATGTCTTTGTCGTATGTTTTTGTCTTTTGAGTTCTTTATTATGTATCATGTTTATAGGTTGCACTGTACCACTTGTTTATATACCATTGGTTGTTACAGTATATTTTGTGTATATTGGTCTTAGGGTTATTTACCCTTTATTTATGATACTAGGGTACTGGGATTTGGTTCTTTACTTTCTTTCTTGTCACAGTGGGTTTTGTCTGCCTTTTCTTAGTCATTTGCATATGCTGTGGTCACGGTAGGCTCCAACTTTCTCTTTTCTGAAGATATGTTTAGGGCCTCTGGTATATCTCTAGCCTTAAGTTTTTTTGCTGTTCTATTACGCGTGTGGAGGGCTTCGCGCATGCGCGGGACTCTCCCGTCAATGGGATCTACTCGGCGCATGCGCGGACTTCCACTTGAGTGCTGGCATTTCTCCATGTCGGCTTCATTTGCCAGTAGTGGCTAACAATCTCAGACATGAGTATTGGTTGGCCTGTGATCGCAGCATAGGGGGAGTGGCTAGGAAGTCTGTTATAGTGTGACGAGCTACCCTTACCATGTTGACGGTCCCATAGTGACTGTGGGTTGTACAGCGCATGCGCAGTGCATAGTCGTGGTTTTGACGTCACACTTGTGTTGACTTTCGCGCCAGTTCTCACCTGTGGTGACTTAGTTAGGTAGGTGGGAGGGTATATTAGACTCACCTTGACAAAAACTGCTTATAGCAGCCGAAACGTTGGTTTTCATGCGGTTTTAAATATTCTCTTTTGGAAGACCGTGTGCCTGGACTATTTGCTTTTCTACATGATTCCTTGGGGACCCTGTAGGACAATCCCCTTTGGTCCGTGGGCACCGGCAGGTGATATTCATTTTGAACAGTTGTGTGTGTGCCAGATCACCCTCTATCGTTAGCCGGCGCAGGAGACAGAGATGGAGAGTGAGGGTATGTTCGCATGTTGCACTTGCATAGAAAGGGTTTGAAGATCCCTCTGTAGGGAGTCCATATGACTGTCAGACTGCTGTAAGTATTTCTCGAGTTTGGAGAACATAGTGGCATGAGATGACACCATCTCTCCCATCTTTCAGTGGGGTCTATGTTTGTGGGGCTGAGCATACTGTTACGCTGTGCTCACCACAAACAAGACGAGACCCCTGTACTGAGATGGGAGTATGAACAAACCAGCCACAGACACGGGGATCACGTCTGGAGTGTAGAGTAGTCATGCTAGACGGGTCTGGGGTAGAGAGGTCAGAGTAGTTGTTAATACTTGCCAAGGTCGGGTTTGGAGAGTGCAGGACGGTCGACGTACAATGCCATGGTTGGGAGTATAGAGAGCAGGATGGTCGAGGTGCAATGCCGTGGTCCGGACTGGAGAGGAGCGGAGGGTGAGAGGCAGCCGAGGTCAGAGTTCCAGAAAGCAGATGGTCCAGGGGCAAGCCGGGTCGGTACAAAAAGGGTTAATTAGAAACAAGGCACATACTGGAGCGAGGCAAGACAGGAGTGGTAAACACTGTAACACAGTCTATGCTCAGCCAAAGAGCCAGTGGCTCAGCTGAGCATATATACAGGGCTGGGTCAATTCTCATGGGAGGTGGAGCGGAGGCGCAGCCTCTCCGGGAGCCTGTGATAGGTGGTGCGATTGAAGCACAGCTGCAGCTTGTAAAAGCAGATCGTTAATTGCCACGGAGTTCGGGGGCGTCACGTGCATGCGCCGTGCACCGGAAGCGCGCAACGTGATCCAGCGCCCACCTCTGCGGTGTCACGTGACGATGCGTGACACGCGAACCCGATCCGAAGTTCAGCCAACTGATGCCCCGCTCGTGCAAAAACGTGTGGGGCTGCCGGGCGTCGGGGATCCTCACACTGAGATTCTTTAAAGAGTGTGAGGCCCTGTTCTTGGGGTGCTTAATTCATGCTGGGATGGAAGGAGGTACCTGAGACGTTGAAGAGGCGGCCATAAATTCCTCGAAGGGAGGGATGGTAAGCCCTGTCATATACAAGTTTGGCGTAATCCTTCTGTGATTATTCTGGACTCGGGCAGGTCTATTTGTGCTCAAATGAGAGGAACTGCCCCGAGAGCAGTCCATGTAGCAATTGAAAGGTAGCTACACGCCGGGGCGCGAACGAAGGATCAGTGCCCCAGATCCGGCTATGGTCTGAATAAAGGAGGAAAGCTAGGGAGTGAGTGGTTCGGCTGTCAGTGTCCATGTGGCTTGACCAGCTAAGCATGTTTAGTGGCCGTGTTTCTGGTCACCGGGCCTAGCCAGGATAAACTCACTGAGTGCTATTGTTTTTCTGCAACGTCTATACCAGCTGGAAGTTCAAGACCTTGTCGCCGGAAGAAAGCTGGGCCTTCGTCCAGGTCTCTCATAGCGATGGCATTGCCTTCTTTGACCACCACTAACCTGAACGGGAAGGCCCAGAGGTATTTTACTCCCGCCCTCAGCTTGGTCGGGATCGGCAGGAAGCTCCTGCGCCTAGCCAGTGTCGATGGGGATAGATTCTGGAAGACCATTAGAGGGATATTTTCTAAAGGCAGATCGGAAGGAACCCTCATCGCGCGTGTGAAGGCCTCCTTGGTTTTGAAGTCGTGGAATCAGAGGATGACATCTCTGAGGTTCTGAGGCTTGTGGGCGCGGTCATAGAGCCCTGTGACGGTAGTCTAGTTGTAAGGCCTCCTCAGTTTGGTCAGGTAGGACTTGGTTTAACCATTTGGAAACAAACTCTTCTGAATCCGTGATTGACTCGGGGGATGCCTCTGATTCTGATTTTGTTTCTCCTTTCCCGGTTCTCGGAATCCTCCTGTTTCTCCAAGATCTCACAGACCTGTTTTTGGAGTACTTCCAGTTTTTCTTTTCTTTTGGGCATTAATGAACACATCCAGTTTATGGTCCACTGCATCGGTTCTCTGGCCTAGGGCAGCGATATCCTGTTTAAATTCCAGGAGGGCACTGAAGTTCTATTTGTAACAGAACCTTTCAATTGCCATAGAGGTCCCTCAGGTCCTGCTTCCTAGCCATGAAATGAAGTTCCTGTTTGAGGATGGACCGTATGTGTGTTTTGTTTTTTTGGTGCCCCTGTCTTCTATGACTCTTTTAGGGTTAATAATCTTGGGTTGGAAAGTGCATACTAAATGCTGTATATTTGTCCAATAAAACAGATCATTCCAATTCTGTTTTCTCTTTTATACAGACACATTCTGACATCCAACAAATATAGATCAAGGAACCTCTGGTCAGCACCTCCAGAGCAGCACTGCCCACTGCCAGCACCTCCAGAGCAGCACTGCCCACTGCCAGCACCTTCAGAGCAGCACTGCCCCCTTCCAGCACCTCCAGAGCAGCACTGCCCACTGACAGCACCTCCAGAGCAGCACTGCCCCCTGCCAGCACCTTCAGAGCAGCACTCCCACTGCCAGCATGGATCCACCCTTGTTAAGTGAGTAAAGGAGATATTTTGGTGTCTTTGAAATCTGTAAGGAGGGAATATCTGGTTATTTTGCAGTTATGTGAGTCAAACACCCAAACTAATCTTGTTTTCTTATAGAACCACCAGCAGGTAAGAAGACAATATATCTTCACCTCTTTGTCATGTTTTTGCCAGAAGGGCTAGTAATACATTTCTTTACAAGAGGTATTATATTATACCAATATCAGAGGAGGTGAAATCACAAGAAGCGCCCCCACTCCCAACTTTACATGATGGATTTTCCTTTTCTTGTTGCCAGGTTTCCCAGTGGTTGTACCGGAGAGGTTTGAGATTAAGTCGGAGAAAGAAGAACCGAACACTGAGGAACATCTGACCCCAATAAAGAGTGAAACTGTTCCATTTCCTATCTCTGGTGAGTACCTTTTCACATTTGTGCAGATAAAGGGATGTTAACATGTCACCTCCAGAGCAGCACTGCCCACTGCCAGCACCTCCAGAGCAGCGCTGCCCACTGCCAGCATGGATCCACCCTTGTTAAGTGAGTAAAGGAGATATGTTGGTGTCTTTGAAATCTGCAAGGAGGGAATATCTGGTTATTTTGTCATTATGTGAGTCAAACACTCAAACTAATCTTGTTTTCTTATATTATCTTCTTACCTGTTGAAGATTATATATCTTAAACTCTGTCATTTTCTGCCAGCAGGGCTAGTAATATATTTCTTTACAAGAGGTATTATATTATACCAATATCAGAGGCGGTGATATCATAAGAAGAGCCCCCACTCCCAGCTTTACATGATGGATTTCCCTTTTCTTATTGCTAGGTTTCCCAGTGGTTGTACCGGAGAGTTTAGAGATTAAATCGGAGAAAGAAGAGGCGAACACTGAGGAACATCTGACCCCAATAAAGAGTGAAACTGTTCAATTTCCTGTCTCTGGTGAGTACCTTTTCCCCTTTGTCTGCACAGAGGTGTGTTATCTTGTTACAAGGCGCATGGTCACATTTAGTGAATATTCATGGTTCATTGCCTCTCATAGAAAGTCCCCAGGCCTGCTGGGTGTTCTGGGACAAGCCACATGCAGCAGAGTTAGAAGTGCAATATGGCTCTCAGACACGTATAAAGGATGGAAATGCAGTTATGTGTATCTGACCATCAATAGATGCGATAAAAACACATTTAAGGGACCCTTCCCGTGTCTGACCAGTGTATTCTGCCTGTGCTCATGTATGGATGTGAAACTGAGACCCTAAATGTGAATATAATTCAGAAGCTTCAGACAACGCAAAGAAATATGGTGAGATGTATGCTGGGTATTACCCAAAGAGCACTATGGGTAGGGAAGGATAAGGGGGTGAAGGGGTTAGGGAAGGAAGTTTCCCTCTGCAGCCTGATAAGTGAGTGTATTCACTGTGGGGCAATAGGGATAATAGGCATAAGTGATACAAAAAGAAATCCCTTTGAATGCACTCGCAGTGTAGTGTGATAAGTTGTATTCTTAAAGCCCTTTAATGGTAATATTACAAATGATTATAAGATTGGTCACATACAATAAGATAAGGAGTGGCAGTGTTGATGCTGTACTAACATGCACACTGCGGTGCTGTCAGTGCCTTACAGACTAGCGCGATTTCAATATCAACCAGCAATGATAAGGGTTAATGCTGAGCCCATTGTCATAGCAACAACTAACCTATAAATATCCTGACGCTGACGGTGCGGAGCCACCTTCGAGAAAGCGTAGACGAGAAACGTGCGTCAGGTGGTAAGGGCGTCATGATGCGTAAGGGCTGATTTTGTAGCATACCGGACAGAAGAGATACATTAGTAGCTCTCTTCACTTTAACGAGGCTATAACTTGATGCAGGCTTAGGCTGCGCTTATAGTGCCAGTGACGTCAGCTGGGCTAAGCTTCTGGCGTCCAACGTGAGAGGGAGGCCCGGCGCATGCGCGAGTAGCCAGCGTGGGACAGATAGGTGCTTGCAGCGGGGCAGGGCCTGTGACAACTACTGTGACCCCCACTTTCAGCCATTGCCCCGCAGCACCGCCAGGCCCCCACACTGTCGTCCCCACCGCCAGCCACCGCACACTGCCCCCCCCCCTGCAGCCACCAGCACACTGCCCTCCCCCTGCAGCCACCAGCACACTGCCCTCCCCCTGCAGCCACCGGCACACTGCCCCCCCCCCACTGCAGCCACTGGCACACCGCCCCCCCCCCCCCCTGCAGCAGCCACCGGCACCTCGCCCCCCCTGCAGCCACCGGCACCTCGCCCCCCCCTGCAGCCACAGGCACCTCGCTCCCCCCTGCAGTGACCGGCACACCGCCCCCCCCCCCCCCACTGCAGCCATCGGCACACTCCCCCCCCACTGCAGCCACTGGCCTGACCTGAGATCATCCCCATTATAAGTCTGATTTTAATATATATTGGGGGTGTATTTTATATATGTACTAGCTGAGAGACCCGGCGTTGCCCGTGAGTTAAATTTCCCGCTAGGAAAGGGGGGCGGGGGGAGAGGGGGGGGAAAGGGTGGGGGACAGTGGACAGGAGGAGGGGAGGGGGGGGACAGTGGACAGGAGGAGGGAACAGTGGAGGGGACAGGAGGGGGGGGAGACAGTGGACAGGAGGGGGGGAGACAGTGGACAGGAGGGGACGGGACAGTGGACAGGAGGGGACAGGACAGTGGACGGGACAGTGGACAGGAGGGGACAGTGGACAGGAGGGGACAGTGGACAGGAGGGGACAGTGGACAGGAGGGGACAGTGGACAGGAGGGGACAGTGGACAGGAGGGGACAGTGGACAGGAGGGGACAGTGGACAGGAGGGGACAGTGGACAGGAGGGGACAGTGGACAGGAGGGGACAGTGGACAGGAGGGGACAGTGGACAGGAGGGGACAGTGGACAGTGGACAGGTGGGGGACGGGACAGTGGACAGGTGGGGGACAGTGGACAGGTGGGGGACAGTGGACAGGTGGAGGACAGTGGACAGGTGGAGGACAGTGGACAGGTGGGGGACGACAGTGGACAGGTGGGGGACGACAGTGGACAGGTGGGGGACGACAGTGGACAGGAGGGGGACGACAGTGGACAGGAGGGGGGGCAGTGGACAGGAAGGGATGGGTACAGTGGACAGGAGGGGGACGGGACGACAGCGGACAGGAGGGGGACGGGACGACAGCGGACAGGAGGGGGACGGGATGACAGCGGACAGGAGGGGGACGGGACGACAGCGGACAGGAGGGGGACGGGACGACAGCGGACAGGAGGGGGACGGGACGACAGCGGACAGGAGGGGGACGGGACGACAGCGGACAGGAGGGGGACGGGACGACAGCGGACAGGAGGGGGACGGGACGACAGCGGACAGGAGGGGGACGGGACGACAGCGGACAGGAGGGGGACGGGACGACAGCGGACAGGAGGGGGACGGGACGACAGCGGACAGGAGGGGGACGGGACGACAGCGGACAGGAGGGGGACGGGACGACAGCGGACAGGAGGGGGACGGGACGACAGCGGACAGGAGGGGGACGGGACGACAGCGGACAGGAGGGGGACGGGACGACAGCGGACAGGAGGGGGACGGGACGACAGCGGACAGGAGGGGGACGGGACGACAGCGGACAGGAGGGGGACGGGACGACAGCGGACAGGAGGGGGACGGGACGACAGCGGACAGGAGGGGGACGGGACGACAGCGGACAGGAGGGGGACGGGACGACAGCGGACAGGAGGGGGACGGGACGACAGCGGACAGGAGGGGGACGGGACGACAGCGGACAGGAGGGGGACGGGACGACAGCGGACAGGAGGGGGACGGGACGACAGCGGACAGGAGGGGGACGGGACGACAGCGGACAGGAGGGGGACGGGACGACAGCGGACAGGAGGGGGACGGGACGACAGCGGACAGGAGGGGGACGGGACGACAGCGGACAGGAGGGGGACGGGACGACAGCGGACAGGAGGGGGACGGGACGACAGCGGACAGGAGGGGGACGGGACGACAGCGGACAGGAGGGGGACGGGACGACAGCGGACAGGAGGGGGACGGGACGACAGCGGACAGGAGGGGGACGGGACGACAGCGGACAGGAGGGGGACGGGACGACAGCGGACAGGAGGGGGACGGGACGACAGCGGACAGGAGGGGGACGGGACGACAGCGGACAGGAGGGGGACGGGACGACAGCGGACAGGAGGGGGACGGGACGACAGCGGACAGGAGGGGGACGGGACGACAGCGGACAGGAGGGGGACGGGACGACAGCGGACAGGAGGGGGACGGGACGACAGCGGACAGGAGGGGGACGGGACGACAGCGGACAGGAGGGGGACGGGACGACAGCGGACAGGAGGGGGACGGGACGACAGCGGACAGGAGGGCGACGGGACAGTGGACAGGAGGGCGACGGGACAGTGGACAGGAGGGCGACGGGACAGTGGACAGGAAGGCGACGGGACAGTGGACGGGACAGTGGACAGGAGGGGGACGGGACAGTGGACGGGACAGTGGACAGGAGGGGGACGGGACAGTGGACGGGACAGTGGACAGGAGGGGGACGGGACAGTGGACGGGAGGGGGAGGGGACGACAGTGGACAGGAGGGGGAGGGGACGACAGTGGACAGGAGGGGGAGGGGACGACAGTGGACAGGAGGGGGACGGGACAGTGGACAGGAGTGGACGGGACGACAGTGGAAAGGAGTGGATAGTGGACAGGAGGGGACGGGACGACGGTGGACAGGAGGGGACGGGACGACAGTGGACAGGAGGGGGAGGGGACAACAGTGGACAGGAGGGGGAGGGGACGACAGTGGACAGGAGGGGGACGGGACAGTGGACGGGATGACAGTGGACAGGAGTGGATAGTGGACAGGAGGGGACGGGACGACAGTGGACAGGAGGGGACGGGACGACAGTGGACAGGAGGGGACGGGACGACAGTGGACAGGAGGGGACGGGACGACAGTGGACAGGAGGGAACGGGACGACAGTGGACAGGAGGGGACGGGACGACAGTGGACAGGAGGGGAGGGGACGACAGTGGACAGGAGGGGAGGGGACGACAGTGGACAGGAGGGGAGGGGACGACAGTGGACAGGAGGGGGACGGGACAGTGGACAGGAGGGGGACGGGACAGTGGACAGGAGGGGGACTGGACAGTGGACAGAAGGGGGACTGGACAGTGGACAGGAGGGGGACAGGAGGGGGACTGGACAGTGGACAGGAGGGGGACTGGACAGTGGACAGGTGGGGGACAGTGGACAGGTGGGGGACAGTGGACAGGTGGAGGACAGTGGACAGGTGGAGGACAGTGGACAGGTGGGGGACGACAGTGGACAGGTGGGGGACGACAGTGGACAGGTGGGGGACGACAGTGGACAGGAGGGGGACGACAGTGGACAGGAGGGGGGGCAGTGGACAGGAAGGGATGGGTACAGTGGACAGGAGGGGGACGGGACGACAGCGGACAGGAGGGGGACGGGACGACAGCGGACAGGAGGGGGACGGGACGACAGCGGACAGGAGGGGGACGGGACGACAGCGGACAGGAGGGGGACGGGACGACAGCGGACAGGAGGGGGACGGGACGACAGCGGACAGGAGGGGGACGGGACGACAGCGGACAGGAGGGGGACGGGACGACAGCGGACAGGAGGGGGACGGGACGACAGCGGACAGGAGGGGGACGGGACGACAGCGGACAGGAGGGGGACGGGACGACAGCGGACAGGAGGGGGACGGGACGACAGCGGACAGGAGGGGGACGGGACGACAGCGGACAGGAGGGCGACGGGACAGTGGACAGGAGGGCGACGGGACAGTGGACAGGAGGGCGACGGGACAGTGGACAGGAAGGCGACGGGACAGTGGACGGGACAGTGGACAGGAGGGGGACGGGACAGTGGACGGGACAGTGGACAGGAGGGGGACGGGACAGTGGACGGGAGGGGGAGGGGACGACAGTGGACAGGAGGGGGAGGGGACGACAGCGGACAGGAGGGGGACGGGACGACAGCGGACAGGAGGGGGACGGGACGACAGCGGACAGGAGGGGGACGGGACGACAGCGGACAGGAGGGGGACGGGACGACAGCGGACAGGAGGGGGACGGGACGACAGCGGACAGGAGGGGGACGGGACGACAGCGGACAGGAGGGGGACGGGACGACAGCGGACAGGAGGGGGACGGGACGACAGCGGACAGGAGGGGGACGGGACGACAGCGGACAGGAGGGGGACGGGACGACAGCGGACAGGAGGGGGACGGGACGACAGCGGACAGGAGGGGGACGGGACGACAGCGGACAGGAGGGGGACGGGACGACAGCGGACAGGAGGGCGACGGGACGACAGCGGACAGGAGGGCGACGGGACAGTGGACAGGAGGGCGACGGGACAGTGGACAGGAGGGCGACGGGACAGTGGACAGGAAGGCGACGGGACAGTGGACGGGACAGTGGACAGGAGGGGGACGGGACAGTGGACGGGACAGTGGACAGGAGGGGGACGGGACAGTGGACGGGACAGTGGACAGGAGGGGGACGGGACAGTGGACGGGAGGGGGAGGGGACGACAGTGGACAGGAGGGGGAGGGGACGACAGTGGACAGGAGGGGGAGGGGACGACAGTGGACAGGAGGGGGACGGGACAGTGGACAGGAGTGGACGGGACGACAGTGGAAAGGAGTGGATAGTGGACAGGAGGGGACGGGACGACGGTGGACAGGAGGGGACGGGACGACAGTGGACAGGAGGGGGAGGGGACAACAGTGGACAGGAGGGGGAGGGGACGACAGTGGACAGGAGGGGGACGGGACAGTGGACGGGATGACAGTGGACAGGAGTGGATAGTGGACAGGAGGGGACGGGACGACAGTGGACAGGAGGGGACGGGACGACAGTGGACAGGAGGGGACGGGACGACAGTGGACAGGAGGGGACGGGACGACAGTGGACAGGAGGGGACGGGACGACAGTGGACAGGAGGGGACGGGACGACAGTGGACAGGAGGGGAGGGGACGACAGTGGACAGGAGGGGAGGGGACGACAGTGGACAGGAGGGGAGGGGACGACAGTGGACAGGAGGGGGACGGGACAGTGGACAGGAGGGGGACGGGACAGTGGACAGGAGGGGGACTGGACAGTGGACAGAAGGGGGACTGGACAGTGGACAGGAGAAGGGGGACTGGACAGTGGACAGGAGGGGGACAGGAGGGGGACTGGACAGTGGACAGGAGGGGGACTGGACAGTGGACAGGAGGGGGACTGAACAGTGGACAGGAGGGGGATGGGACAGTGGACAGGAGGGGTTGGTGACAGTGGACAGGAGGGGTTGGTGACAGTGGACAGGAGGGGTTGGTGACAGTGGACAGGAGGGGTTGGTGACAGTGGACAGGAGGGGTTGGTGACAGTGGACAGGAGGGGTTGGTGACAGTGGACAGGAGGGGTTGGTGACAGTGGACCGGAGGGGGGGGACAGTCGACAGGAGGGGGGGGCAGTGTACAGGAGGGGGGGCAGTGGACAGGAGGGGGTGTGGGTTGCTTAAAATTGAGGTGAGTGGAGCATCGGGGGGGGAGGTGAGTGGAGCATGGGGGGGGGAGGTGAGTGGTGCATCGGGGGGGGGGGAGGTGAGTGGAGCATCGGGGGGGAGGTGAGCGGAGCACCGGGGGGGAGCTGAGCGGAGTACCGGGGGGGGGAGGTAAGCGGAGCACCAGGGGGGAGCTGAGCGGGGAGCTGAGCGGGGAGCTGAGCGGAGCACCGGGGGTGAGCTGAGCGGAGCACCGGGGGGGTAGCTGAGGGGGGGAGGTGAGTGTGATGGGGGTTGGGAGAGGACAGAGAGAGAGAGGTGTGTGTGTGTGTGTGTGTGTGTGTGTGTGTGTGTGTGTGTGTGTGTGTGTGTGTGTGTGTGTGTGTGTGTGTGTGTGTGTGTGTGTGTGTGTGTGTGTGTGTGTGTTTGTGTGTGTGTGACACTGTGTGTGTGTGTTGTGTGTGTGTTGTCACTCCGCCTCAGGCCAATCAGAGGTGCGGGGGCGGGCGGGCCAAAGGACCAATGAGATTTCCCCTAGGGACACAGGAAGATGCAGACAGGCATACAGTGCTTTCATTTTTATTATATAGGATTGGGGTTTTGGGTATTTTTTAGACGTATTGGGGGTTTGGGGTATATTTGTATATGAATTGGGGGGTTGAGGGTGTATTTTTTAATGTATTGGAGGGGTGAGGGTGTATTTTTATATGTATTGGGGGATTAAGTAAAAGTTGCGTGCTAAAATTTGTTTTTCCGTGGTAGGTGCGCTATATGTTGGGGGGAGGGGGGGGGGCCTGCTCCTTTCATTTATCCTGGACCCCATGATTTCTGTTGGCGGCCCTGATAGTGTGTGTTTGTGTGTCTGTCAAGTGCCGTAGCTGCAGGGTGGTGCTGCGGGGGGCTGACTGCGGGGCCTGGCGGTGCTGCGGGCGGTGGCCTGGCGGTGCTGCGGGGGTTGTTGTCTGGCGGTGGGGGGGGTGGGTGGTGCTGCTAGGAAGGGGAGAGGGGGGGGCGGGGCCTGGCGGCTGGCAGTGTTGCGGGGGGCGCGGTGGCTGACTGTGGGGGGGGGTCAGTGGCTAGCGGTGGCCCGATGGCTGGCGGGACTGCAGGGGGCCCGATGGCAGCTGGCAGTGTTGCGGGGTGGGGGGCGTGGCTGACAGTGGGGGTGTCAGTGGCTGGTGGTGGCCCGGTGGCTGGCAGGACTGTGGGGGGCCCGGCGGTAGGTCACAGCTGTTGTCGCCGGCCCTGCCCCGCTGCAGGCACCTGTCTGTCCCACGCTGGCTGCTCACGCGCGCCTCCCTCTCATGCTTAGCTCAGAAGCTTAGCCCAGCTGCCGTCAGAGAGACCAGGCACCGGGTGCAGGACGCCAACACCAGCAGTCCCCCCCCCCTGTTGGCGGCCCTGCACACAAATCGCACACAAACAATCCCACACAGGGCTGCCAACAGGGGGTGTGTGAGCCGGTGTTGGTGTCCCTGGCTCTGTGGGTCAGGGGGCCCGGCCGGGGCTGGGTCAGTTAAAAAATAAATGTAGCCCTGTTTCCTAGTAAATACAGTACGTTACCAATGCTGTGTAACCTGTTGGCTCGCAGGGCCTGAGCCTCCGCCACGGAGAGCCTGGGGCACGCGTAGGAATATGGATAACCTCTTACTTGGTGCAGCGCCTCCACCTGCGACGGCTCCCTCCAGAGGGGGAGTGGGTCCTCGCAGGACAAATATGTATCACTCCACACACAGCATGTAAAACAACCAATGACTTTACTAGCGCAACCATAAATATGCATATGATAAACAGGTGTCCCTCCCTAGAGGAGACACTAACTACTGCGTCTCGCAGGATGCTACCCCCTTCACTGGGTGATCCCACCCCGTGTCCAATACCCACACTTGGTGTTCCCCCACTCTCAAGTGAGATATGTGTGTGCGACTGCGCAGCCACTATGTCCTGATATAGATATATGGTATAGTTGGTGCACTTGATGATGTTACCTGCCGGGCACTCCGGTGCCCGGCCCTGCCAAGGAACTTCACAAAGGATCAGATGGCTGAATACCAGGACTACCTTCCGGGGCGATCCCACCCGGTCAGCTGCTGCTGCGGCAGCGGAGGTCTGAGCCCAAACCTCGGGCCAGATAATGCAACTGTCTCTGTAATTATAGTTCTCCGATGCACAATAATGGGGAACTGTAGCCTAACTGGGGCCAGTCCCTACATCCGCTCCACTCTATGGGGACTCAGGGCCTAACTGGGCCGGGGTATATGGCCTAGTGTAGGGGCTGTTGGCCTCCCTACACATAGAGCTCCTTCTCCTTCCTCCTCCCGTACGGCTCTGACAAGCGTGCTCCCCTGCGCTACCTCTAACCTTCCTCCCGATATCCTGGCCGCCCTATATGCTCCCTGGCATCACCTGGTCTCGCTATGTCTGTTGGGACTCGTAGTCCCGTGCACTCCACCCTATAGGAGCCGCTCCTCTTTTGCGGGCTTTGCAACCTCTGGCCGCGCATGCGCGACCCCTGCTCCATCGCCACCTCCACGGCCCGCTGCGCTTACATGCGCACCAAACATGGCGGCGCCCTGATCGCTCGGACAACTGCGGAGCCTCCGATACGTCGGAGCGCTCCCTGCACTCGCTGCAACCTTCCCTGCGCATACAGCGATAGGGGTGAGTCTGGGGAGCTTGGCTACATCCTCCCCCCTGTGGACTCAAACGTCCCTGCTGGGAATACTAGAACATCAACTGGCACAACGATTAATAAAAAATTAATAATAAATTAATAAAAAAATGCACAGATGCGCACCAGGGATTAGTGGAAGGTATTTATTAAAAAGTACACAATTACTGAGGGGATCCAACCCCACCTCAGAACAGCTATGCAGCTAAATGGCTATGTACCACTATGGAGAAACCTAGTAGAAACTATACCCTATGCTGCACAGTATACAAATGACAGTAAAATTTATATATTAAAAAAAAAAAAAAAGGTTAAATAAAACAAACATGAAACCACCTTTCAACAGATTTGTAATAAAACCGCCATAAGGTTGGGCACTGGCAAGGGGAAACGGACACTTACACTGAGACAGACAGCAGACTCGCGGTGTCTGCAACGGATCCGGATCTCGGCACCGTGGGGATGGAAAAAACTGCTGCTGTCTCCTGCAGGCTCCGTCTCAGCTTACCAGCAAACACGCGCAGGATGACCTCGTGACCTCTACGCGTTTCGCACCACGTGCTTCGTCAGGAGGTCACGTACAGCGTCATCCGCGCGTATATATGGGCGGCAGCTAATTGAATAGGACAGCCCCCTAAAGAACACACCCTTGCTGTACCCAATTGCTACGATGATTGAAACACCTTTAAGTAAGGATACTGGGCAACAAGGTGTATAGCAGCTCAGATAGGGGATGTGTGTATAATGTATTAATCATTACGCACACCCCTATGAGAAAATACAGGAATATGACCTCTAACAACATGAATGATATTACCATAAAACAGTATTAACCAAACATGCTGAGACCTGTATATAATGAAAAGAAAAAAGGAAAAATAAAAAAAATATACAAACAAATAAATATAAAAACATAATGTTAATACAAATAAATGTTAATAAATTCATTATCTTAAAAAGGGAGTCAATTCAATTAATTCGTTGAAACCATGTGGATGTCTAGTGTGCATTTCATAGATCCAAAATTGTTCCCGTTTCAATAAATGATTTTCTCTATTTCCCTGTCTATTACCTAGTGATACACTTTCGAGTCCCCTAAATGTAATGCAGCCTGGTTCATTGTTATGCACTTCTTTAAAGTGTTTTAAAAGCGGAGTTAAAAAATTGTACACAAAACAGAGCAATCTCTGGGGGGGGGGGGGGGGAGATACTTATAGGTCTTACCTAGCGTAGTATATGCCACATTATCATGAGTGTATCCCTCTAGAGCGCAATCTACGCCTAGACGCACTCCAATAGAGACAGTCCTTTCGGTGGGCTTTCTTTGGCTCCTCTCCTACATTTTAGGTCGCTATAATTTATAGCATTTGATCTCTAGTACCTATCAGGGATCACACTATATCTACCCACCTATACCAGGGTGGGTTACCAAAGGATACAGTCACGTGCTGTTCTACACAGTATTTAATTACGTTTTAACACCCTATTTTTTATTCAGAGTTATTAATAATGTATTTTAAATTTATCACTATACAATTGTTGTGTACGAGTGCTACAAGACTGGGTTCTTTTTCTCCAATTGATATTGTTTTTATTTAACCTTTTTTTTTTTTTTATATATATAAATTTTACTGTCATTTGTATACTGTGCAGCTTAGGGTATAGTTTCTACTAGGTTTCTCCATAGTGGTACATAGCCATTTAGCTGCATAGCTGTTCTGAGGTGGGGTTGGATCCCCTCAGTAATTGTATACTTTTTAATAAATACCTTCCACTAATCCCTGGTGCGCATCTGTGCATTTTTTTATTACTTTGTTTTTCAGGGTGTCTTCCCCCCTTTTCCTAGGGGGGTTCACCTTGATTTGAGAGCTTCTGGGGAGACGCTCTATGTGCATGCTGCAAAGGGGTTATCCACATCTTCATACAGCACGAGCGCTGAATATCCTGTGTTTTTTCTGGCACAATGATTATATAATAAAAATGCATGAATACGTAAACGATACATTTCACACTCTATATAAGGTTATAAATCTCACTGAACATAACGATAACTGACTTCACTCGGTTGCGAGCCCACTGCTGAGCCTCATAATGGGGTGCCCCGAACTGGTCATAGGTCATCCTCATTGGAGGCTGCCCAACTCTCTGACTTCGTCTTAATTGTTCTTCAGTCACTCCCTCTGGAGAATGACTATCACAGTCCTGAGGCTCAGCCTCTTCCCTTGTGGGAGTTACAGTCTCTGCATGATCATTGAAAGGCACAAAACATGGACTCTGCTGGTCCAAAGTAGAATTTTCAAGAACCACCGTATTGGGCGTTTGCTTGCCGAGCTCTTTACCTGTAGCTCCACCGGGAGATGCTCACTGCTTCTGAGGGCCCCTTTGAGAGGTTCCCTCCTGTGGGTCCTCATAATTCATATTATTGTCAGTCTCTCAACCACCCCCACCCTGGGTCATCCATCCATCCAATGAAGTAGCTGGTAGTTCAGCTTCATCCTCCCCCACTTGCTACATCAATAAATAATAAAAACACTGCACCTGGTTCCAGCTCTCTCTGCAGCACCGGAAGCCAGCTGGGCTAAGCTTCCGGCGCGTGGCGTGAGAGGGAGGCCCGGCGCGCACACAAGTAGCCATTGTGGGACTGAGAGGTGCCTGCAGCGGGGCAGGGTCGTCAGCAGGTTCGCAGTCCCACCACCCACCGGCCCCCTGCAGTTCCGCCGGCTGCCGGGCCCCCACCACCCACCGTCCCCCCCGCAGTCCCGCCAGCCGCCGGGTCACCGCCACCACCCCCCACAGCCACTGGCGCACCCCCCCCCCCCTGCAGCCACCGGTCCGACCTAAGATCATCCCCAAGGTAAGCCTGAAATTTATATGTATTGGGGGTGTATTTTATATTTGTATTGAGGGGGGTTGGGGTATTTTTTAGATGTATTGGGGGATGGGGTATATTTGTAGATGTATTGGGGGATGGGGTATATTTGTAGATGTATTGGGTGGTGGGGTATATTTGTAGATGTATTGGAGGTGGTGGGGTGTATTTGTAGATGTATTGGGGGTGGTGGGGTGTATTTGTAGATGTATTGGAGGTGGTGGGGTGTATTTGTAGATGTATTGGGGATGGTGGGGTGTATTTGTAGATGTATTGGGGGTGGTGGGGTGTATTTGTAGATGTACTGGGGGTGGTGGGGTGTATTTTTGTATGTATTGGGGGGATAAGTAAAAGTTACACGCTAAAAAAATATTTCCGTAGTAGGTGCGCTATGGGTTGGGGGGGGGGCCATGATTTCTGTTGGCGGCCCTGATCCCACACACACACACAAGGCACACACACAATCACACACCCCCGTCTCCCTGCATCAGAAGCTATCTGATTGGTTACAGCCTGTCACATGGTGAGACTCGCTGTAAAAATCCAATTTTACTGACTACATTGATTCAGGTCGCTCCGTCGCGCCTACTATAAGCGCATGCTATAGATTCAATGCATTTGTTTTGAAGCGACGTTGCGTTGCGCCGGCCCCATAAGCGCAGCCTAAAAAAACCTTCCAGTGATAGAAGGCTCCTTAATGTCCATGTGCTGTGTGGCGTCTTCCAGCTTCGCAAGGGGTGTGTGTGTGTATGTATATCTTTTTGTATAGCCTCACCAATGTATCCAGTACCTTACAGAATTAGCAAGGCAATGCAGGGAATTAATATACAAAGTTTCACACGGGCATTAAACTGGAAGTTAAACAATGGGGACTCCCTGACCCACAGAGCTTACAATCTAAATGGAATAAAGGGAGATTTACAGAATACAATAAGAGCAAGTGAAATGTAAAACATTTTCAGGAAAGGCGAAAGTGCATCAGAAGTGCAAGGACTAGTCAGAGGCCCAAACTAAGCAAATAATTCATTGAAGAGATGAGATTTCAGGCATTATTTGAAGATTGGTAGGGATGTGGATTGGTGAAGGCTGAAGGTGAGGGAATTGCACAGCAAGGAGACAGGTTTAAGGCTGAGTTCCCAGTGGTGACGGAGGCGCATGCGCGCCACACCCCAGCCCTCTATGAGGCAGGCCCTAGTGGCTGTGTGTGTGGGCGAGCAAAGCACTGTGCCGTGTACGCTGGCAGGGAAAACACATGTCTTCCCATGGCGCCATGCAGCCAATGGCAGGGCAGATAAGCCCCATCATGGTTGCTCTCCCCTACAGACTGTCGATCGTGACTGTAGTCTCTGCACGCACCGCCATGGTGCCAGGCGTGCGTGCAGCAGGGAGGACGGGGGGCGTAGCCTTAGATGTGAGAGTACTGAAGAGACAAATGGAGCAGAGAGGAGACGGCCCTCAGCAGAGCTAGAAGGGGTATAGAAGGAGATAAGAGCTGAGATTTACGAGGGGATAGAAGAACGTACAGAGAACGAGAATCTGCTAAGTAATGCAGTGTTTGATGGGAAGAAACTGAAAGGATCTCATGAGAGCAGGGATAGAGACAGAACAAAAAGATAGTGAGCGAATTCTAGTAACGGCGTTTTGAATAGTTTGTAGAGTGGCACTGGGAGAAGGGAAGGCCAGAGAGGAGAAAGTCTCCATAGTTGGGAGATGAGGGTATGCAGGAGAGTTTTAGGAGAGGGCAGACTGTGGAAATGTTGCAGAGGGAAAATCTGCCAGATTTATCAACAGCCTGAATGTGAGAGGAGAAGGAAAGAGAGGAGACAAATATTACACCAAGGCCGCGTGCTTGGGAAATTATATGAATAGTATTTTTGACTGACAAAATATGACACAAAATGGAGCAATTGATTCTTGTTTATGTGGGTCTTATGGCAGAAGACTACATGGGCAGTGTAGTCACTGCATCACTTAGATTGTAAGCTCTCCAGGGCAGGAATTTCTGTTCCTATTGTCTGATTTTGTTTGTTGCACTTATTGTATTATAATTCCCTGTACTGTATTGTTTCTGCTGTAAAGTGCTGAGTACACTGCGGGCCTTATATAAATAAAGACAGACATACATGGGCATCTACAGTATCTTTACGCTGTAGGTTGCTGTCTGGTTTAGTTGATATTATTAACGCACTAATATAATAGACCAGGAGTTCCTTAACTTTATTAACATTGAAAATGTCCATGAGAAGTAATTATTTGGAGGATGTACATGTATCCTTAAATAATGAATACAGTAATATATACACTTTATGTATGTATCAATGATTTCTCTGTGAGAGCTGCTACAAATACATTTCAGGCCTTCGGGACCATCACCACAGTCATTAGGGGCCACTGGGTATCCATGGGCCACAATTTTAAAACCCTGGGTGATGAGAATATTTTGTTAATTAAGTAATGGTGAAGTAAATTCTTCAGTGTTTTGGATTTGTAATTTGCGTTCACTAATTTGATTTAGAGATGGAAAACATTTGTTCTGTATTTTTTGTTTACTTCTGTTAGAGATCGGCCTGAATGAGGAACAGAACTTGAGCTCTGATACATCCAGAAGCTGTCTGACTCCTCGCAGCCCAGAAGTGCCAAAAAACAATGATTCCTGCCACATCCTGGACACGTGCAAGGAACCAGTGCCACATGATGGTGAATTTACAGACCTTGTACAGCACACAGCAGTGACGGACTCTAAATATGGGTCCAGCAAAAGGTATCCGAGAGATTTAAGAAGAAGCCGCGGTTCTCAGCCTTTTCTCTGTCGTCAATGTGGCAAAAGCTTCTCACTGGACAGTGACCTGCTCAAACACCTTTGTGTCCCCGCTAGAGAGCAAACCTTTACATGTACAGATGGTGGGAGCAGTTTCTCACTGACGGGGGAACGTCTTTCACAGCAGATGATTCAGACAGCAGTGACTCCTTTTACGTGTACAGTGTGTGGGAAACAGTTAAGTAGTAAGACAACCTTCCTCAATCACCAGAGGATTCATACAGGGGAGAAACCATTTACATGTACAGAGTGTGGGAAACAATTCCGTGTGAAGAGCAACCTCTTCATGCACCAGAGGATTCATACAGGGGTGAAACCATTCACATGTTCAGAGTGTGGGAAACAGTTTAGTACTAAGAAACACCTACTCAGACACCAAATTACTCATACAGGGGATAAACCATTCACATGTGCAGAGTGTGGGAAACAATTCAAATATAAGGGTAGTCTCCTCAGACACCAGATGATTCATACTGGAGAGAAACCATTCACATGTACAGAGTGTAGTAAAAGCTTTGCAACAAAGAAGGAGCGTCGCAGCCATGAGCGTATTCATACAGGGGAGAAACCATTCACATGTTCAGAGTGTTGTAAAAGCTTTTCTAGGAAGTATAGCCTTCTTCAACATGAGTGGATTCATACAGGGGATAAACCATTCACATGTACAGAGTGCGGGAAACAATTCAGTTTTAAGAGCAACCTCCTTATGCACCAGAGGATTCATACAGGGGAGAAACCATTCACATGTACAGAGTGCGGGAAACAATTCAGTTTTAAGAGCAACCTCCTCAATCACCAGATGATTCATACAGGGGAGAAACCATTCACATGTGCAGAGTGTGGGAAACAATTCAGTATTAAGAGCAGCCTTCTCGAGCACCAGAGAATTCATTCAGAAGATAAATCATTCATATGTACAGAGTGTGGGAAACAATTTAAATGTAAGGGTAGTCTCCTCAGACACCAGAGGATTCATACAGGGGAGAAGCAATTCCCATGTACAGAGTGTGGGATGCAATTCGGTACTAAGAACCACCTCCTCAGACACCAGATGACTCATAAAGGGGAGAAACAATTCATATGTGCAGAGTGTAGTGAAAGCTTTTCTACAAAGGTGGACCTCGTCAACCATGAGCAGATTCATACAGGAGAGAAACCATTCACATGTACAGAGTGTGGGAAACAATTCCATATTAAGCGAAACCTTCTCACACACCAGATGGATCATACAGTGGAAAAAATATTCACATGTACATAATGTGGGAAAAGCTTTTCTCAAAAGAGCCACCTCCTCACACACCACAGGATTCATACACAGGAGAAACCATGTCCATGTACATAGTGTGGGGAAAGCTTTTCACAGATAATCAACCTCCTTACACACACGAGGATTCATACATGAGATAAAACATTTGATTGTTCAGAGTTGGATTGGTCAATATACTGGTAGCATAGTAATGCTGCAGTAATAAGAATGGGCAGTAACGCAATGCTTATTACCATGGCATTCCTATCAGCAGTGGGAGGGTGTCAGAGAGAGTGTGGGTCTGGTAGGGTGGAGTGGGAACAGGTCCGGGTGCCCCATGACTCACATGCTGCTGCTATAAGGAATCCTCTAGCTGGTAATCTCACCCCTCCCTATTAACCCCTTCCCCTCTGCCATGCCTCTCATCCCTTCCTCTCCTCCCCCGTATTTCTCTCATCTCTCACCCATGCCCATTAACCCACGCCTCCCCATGGCCTATTAATGTGTACAGGAGAAAGGGGGGGGGGGGTAATTGTAAATGGTGAAGAAAAGGGGCCTTAGTGTGGGTGTAGTTTATTATAAAATAATTGTCATTAAAAAAATGTTTAATTCCTAAAATTATTTGTATTTGCTTTTTTTACATTTTATTAAGAATGAAATGCATTTGTATAAGAAATATGTTTCACAATAATTACTTTGAACATTTTGGTGACTTTGCGTTTTTGTTTTCTATTGGGTGTTAATATATTGCTGAATATTGTTATCACGATAAATTACTGAATCCTGTCATGCTGGGAAGTATTTTCATATTGCCTAACCCAGGGGTGCGCAAACTATTGGAGTTGCGTTCCCCACCCCCCCGTGCTCACGACCCCCTTACCTTGTTTTGCGGCGCGTCAAATGACGCTGCGGGGTCATGTGACATCACATCTTAACCCTGCATTGTTAATTGACACCACGTTGCCATGGTGCCAGGTCATGTGACATCACATGGTCCCGCGGCGGAGATGCGTCGCATCATGCTTCTGAACCCTGGTAAGTGAAGTTGCAGAGGCCTCACGCGATCCCCCAGCATTTAATTGAAATGCCTTGGGGTAAAGTGCGGGACCTCTGCAACCGCTCGCCCCTCCGCCCAAGGAAAATCTTGCTCACCCCTGGCCTAACCCTAGTTCAGGATGTTGGAAACAATTTAGTACAAAGTGTGACCTCCTGTCACACCCAAATATTTACATGGGAGAAACCATTTGCTTGTTCAGTGTGGGAAACAATTCAGTGTTAAGGGTCATCTCTTCAGAAACCAACAAATTCATGCAGCTAGAGGCCTTTCACATGGACAGAGTATAGAAAAACTGTTCTTGGATGAATGACCGCACACACCACATGATTCACACAGGGGGAAATAATTTGCTTGTTCAGAGTGGGGTTCTTCCCCGCAGGTGTCCCTCGTGTATATGGATCCGCAGTGGTACCCATGGGCACCCGGGAGTCCTCAGGTGGTCTCCAGAAGTCCCCGCAGACCTAAGGTACCCACCTTGTATGTCAAAAAAAAACCATGGTCCTACCTTAAAATAAATCAACCCCCCCGGTCGCATGCGCGACGGCAAGGAGCATGGTCGCATAGGTTAAGAGCTCCGTGCCTCGCTTTACTGAAAACGTTAGCTGAAACCTAACAAAAGCACCAAAACTACTGCCAGTTACCATAAACATAGCACCTACGGTCCCAGGATGTCCAGGAAGGGCCCCAAGGTCTCTAAAAAGAAAGGATGCCGGAATACTTTGGCCGTGCGGGGATGAGCGGAGCGGGAGGGGAAATGGCGCCTCATTCAAATGCCGGGTCGGAGACGGAGCCCGACTGCGAAGAGGATGAGCGGGACAACCCGGCACTGCGACCAGTCAGACAATGTGAATTCGATAAATTATACACCGATTTAAAGACACTATTCCAGGCAGAAATTAAAGACCTGAAGAAAGAGGTGTCCGGCCTGGGAGAGAGGACAAATATTCTGGAGAATAAAATGGACCATTCGATCAGAGCGATCAAAAGGCAAGATCGAAAATATACAGATCTGCAAGACCAGGTAAATGAATTACGGGAGCGAAAAGAGGACTCGGAGAATAGGGACAGGCGCAATAATCTCCGGTTTAGAGGAGTCCCTGAAGCTATCCTGGACTGCGACGAGTTCATTACAAAATGGCTGGAGACTCTGCTCCCGGACACCCCAAAAGACCACCTGGTAATGGACCGGTGCCACAGGGCCCTAAGAGCTAAACCGCTCCAGAACAAGCAGCCCAGAGATATTGTACTCCGGTTGCACCATTATAGAACAAAGGAGGCTGTCCTACATAAAACCAGACCCCTACCTGTTGTGGAGCACGAGGGCACGAGACTGTCCATTTTCCAGGACCTTTCCCCTGTGACGCTGGCCCGCCGCAGATCCCTGTTACCGGTCACGAAGACCCTGAGGGAGAAGGGGGTCAGGTACAGGTGGACCTTCCCCTTCGGCCTTCAGGTGGCGAGAGGAGGCAAGGCGTTCACAATAAGAGAAATGGAAAAGGGTCCAGCCTTCCTCCATAAGTTGGGCCTGGGTGAGGCCCCTACTACCCCTGACCAGCCAGCCCGCTTCCAGAGCCCATATGGGAGCAGCGCACTAAGTCCCCCAGGGCGCAGAGGGATAAAGAATGATCTGCAGATACCCACAAGGTAGAAAAAACAGGATATTCAGCGCTCGTGCTGTATGATGGTGTGGATGATCCCTTTGCAGCATGTACATAAAGCGTCTCCCCAGAAACTCTCAAATCTAGGTGAACCCCCCTTAAAAAGGGGGGAGGGCACCCTGAAATACAAGATAATAAAAAATGCACAAATGCGCACCAGGGATTAGTGGAAGGTAATTTATTAAAAATACACACAAACTCTGAGGGGATCCAACCCCACCTCAGAACAGCTGTACAGCTGGACGGCTAAGTACTACCCAGGAGAACACCTGATGGTGACTAAACCCTAAGCTGCACAGTATACAAATACAGTAAAATTTATATAAAAACATGAAAGAAAAAAACAAACATGAAAACAACCTATCAACAGATTTGTATAGAAACCGCCATGAGGTTGGGCACTGGCAAGGGGAAACGGACACTTACACTGAGACAGACAGCAGACTCGCGGTGTCTGCACAGGATCCGGATCTCGGCACCGCGGAGATGGAAAAAAACGCTGCTGTCTCCTGCAGGCTCCGTCTCAGCTTACCAGCATACACGCGCAGGATGACCTGTCGTGACCTCTACGCGTTTCGTACCAAGTATTTCGTCAGGAGGTCACGTACAGCGTCATCCGCGCGTATATATAGGCGGCAACTGATTGAATAAACCAGCCCCCTCAGAGAAACACCCTTACTTTGCCTAATTGCTACACTGATTAAAACACCTTGAAATGAGGTTACTAGGCAACAGGGTGTATGACAACTCATGTGGGGGATGTGTGCAAGTATAAATTAATCATTGCACTCACCCCTATGAAAAAATACAGGAAAAAGACCTCTAACAACATAAATGATATACTATGTAAACAAATCATGCTGAAACCTGTATATAAATAAAAGAAAAAAGAACAAATGATTAAATAAAAACAAATAAATATAAAAACATACATAAATGTTAATGCAAATAAATGTTAATAAATTCATTTTATTAAAAACGGAATACCTTATCTTAAAAAAGGAGTCAATTCAATTAGTTCATTGAAACCATAGGGATGTCTAGTATGCATTTCATAAATCCAAAATTGCTCCCGTTTCAATAAATGATTATCTCTATTTCCCTGTCTACTACCTAGTGATACACTTTCAAGTCCCTTAAATTTAATACAACCAGGTTCACTATTATGCACTTCTTTAAAGTGTTTCAAAAGCGGAGTTAATGGCATACCCTTTGCAATTATTTTTGGTATGTTTTTAACATTTCTCAGGTGCTCTAACATGCGCATTTTAAACGGTCTTTTTGTCTTACCAATGTACTGTAAATTACAGCTACACTGTAAGGCATAGACCACATGCGTTGTCTGACAATAATGAAACTTGTAATATTGTAGACCTTGTTAGTAACTCCTGATGTAACTGTTTTCCCTTGACAGATATGGTTACACGCTTTACACTTTCCGCATTTGTACATGCTACCGGTCACGAAGACCCTGAGGGAGAAGGGGGTCAGGTACAGGTGGACCTTCCCCTTCGGCCTTCAGGTGGCGAGAGGAGGCAAGGTGTTCACAATAAGAGAAGTGGAAAAGGGTCCAGCCTTCCTCCATAAGTTGGGCCTGGGTGAGGCCCCTACTACCTCTGACCAGCCAGCCCGCTTCCAGAGCCCATATGGGAGCAGCGCACTAAGTCCCCCAGGGCGCAGAGGGACAAAGAATGATCTGCAGATACCCACAAGTTAAAGTTGCGGCAGTAGTTGAATGATTTAAGTTAAGCTGGTGAAAAGTTGCCCCCAGGTCCCAGCGGATCAGCGCCACAGACAGGCTCCCGCCCCCCAGAGTGAGAGAATTGAGCTCCACACACTTGAATGCGACAGTACACATCAGCGGGCCACAGAAGACATCACACGATAAAGTAAAAGGAAAAAAAAATAAACAATCAATAAACTATCGGCCTACCTTTTCCATGAATGCACCCCCACACACAAGATGGCGAGGATGCCTGAGTTGGCGGGAATCCACGGTGAGGCACAGGAGCCGCAAGAGAGCGAAGAGCGGGAAGCAGGAGCAGGCATCCATACCTCCGCACTGGTGAGAAGCGCGATCCAAAATGGCGGCTACCCGGAAACGTGTCAGAGAAGGAAAATGTAAGTGAGTGGAGACCGTGGGGGGAGTAGACACAGGTCACATAGGCAAAGAAGAAGGCAAGATGTGAAAGATGGAAGGAGGAGAGAGTGGTGACTGGTAGAAGTAGGAAAGGGGGAAGTGATAGTAGGATGAGAAGAGGGCGACAGGAAAGGGTTAGAGGGTGGAAGGTGGAAGGTTTGAAAGAGATGGCGAGTTGTGGAGTTGAGGAAGGTAGGGAGTGAGATAGAGAGACAGCGGAGGTTAACACGAGAAGGGAATGAGGGAGTAGCGAAGGGCATCAAGAGGAGAGGGAGGTCGGGCAGAGAGAGGTGGCGGAGGGATGAGAGTGAGTTCTGTAGTAGAAAGCAGAAACTAGAGGCCGGGAGAGTAAGAAAGTGAGGAAGGGCAGACCGTTCAACATGACAAAAATACAGCAATTGACAGGGGATGAGGCTGAAGTACGAGTGGCCGGGCGTCCAGTTGGATGGAAGAAAGGAAAGGGTAGGCTGTCTAAAACTGCCTGCATACATCTGAAGGAAGGAAGGGGGTAGGCTCGGGACGAGAATGCACAGTATACGGCGAAGGGAGTGGGTAGGAGCGCAGGGAGGGTACAACATTAATAAAAACAATGAGAGGAAACGGGGCCAGAGTTGGTATAGCACTAAGGGACAAGGGTTAGGGGGGCAGCCACTAGTAGTTAGTTAGGTTTCGTTAAGATAAAAAAAATGGACGAGCGAGGTAGGAGGTGACCTGCTTCAAAGTCCGCATGGGCCATACGTTAGGGGGGAGGAGGGTGGTTCTCCTGGGCCCTAGTGATGCCCTTTGGGTCAGGACTCTGGGGGAGGGCGGCACCCACCCCAAGTTAATCCCGGACTGCTGGAAAGGAGTTCAGGTACCCAAAGGCGATGACCTCGATGAGAGGATTACCTCGCCAAGACGTCGAGAAATGTTATGTTACAGATTATGTTGTGTGTTGTCTTTGTACCCCCCGGTTTCCCCTTTTGTGTGCCCCCCCTCCTTTATTTCCCTAGGTGAGAAAGAGGCGAGCCGTGATACAAGGAAGAGAGGAGGCTCCAGAGATGGATCCGCCGCGCTGGACAGAAGAAGAATACGGCAAACATGACGACCCATATGCTTCAATGAGTAAGGAACTCAGGCTAATATCCCACAATGTCAAAGGATTCAACAGTCCGGCAAAGCGTAGAGTCGCCTTCAGGGATTATAAACGTAAAGGGGCAGAAATTTTATTTTTGCAAGAAACACACTTCTCACAGGGCAACTGCCCCAAGTTCCTTGATAAAGATTATAGGGTACACCGCCTGTCCTCCGCAAAGGTTAAAAAACGAGGGGTGGCCATATTAATCCATAATCGTATACCATTCGTACCCGATAAGACATTTACTGACAGAGAGGGTAGGTACCTCATTGTGCAGGGAGCAATACGTGGATTCCCTATCACACTAGCAACGATATACGCCCCTAACGAAAAGGCCACAGACTTTTTTGATAAATTCTTCGGGAAACTTAGCAAAGTGGCAAAAGGAAATATTATCGTAGCAGGAGACCTGAATATGGCACTGAATGAGGATCTGGACAGATGCTCGACCACTAACGCAACACATAGACATGACGTACTAACAATTAAAAAGGGACTAAGAGACTGCCAACTACTCGACATATGGAGGGAACAACATCAGGGAATGAGAGAATACACCTTCTATTCACACCCACATAACAGCTATAGCAGGATAGATTACTTCCTTGTATCTAATAGAATGGTCCCCGGGGTCTCTCGTTCCGAGATCCATGATATTTCATGGTCTGACCATGCATCAATCGAGCTGCGATGCACACTAATACCACTAGTCAGACCTGGAGCGAGCTGGAAATTGAATGAGATCTTGTTGAAAATCCCAGCCGTACAGTTGGAAATAGGGGATAAACTCAAACAATATTTTGAGGAGAGTGTGGCAGCACACTCCACGCTGTGGGAGGCCCATAAGGCTAACCTCAGAGGGTACTAATGAATCTGGCCGCTAAGAGGAAAAGGGAAAGGGAGAATAGGATTCAAGAGCTAGAGTGACCACAAACTGAAACAGGTATTAGACACCAAAACGAAACTTAATCTCCTCCTTTCCACCCAAGCTGAGAAGGAAATGGCCTGGTCTCAGCGAAAATTTTACGAAAAAGCAAACAAGCCTGACACACTACTTGCCAATAAGCTCAAAATTAAGCTTCCAAATTACCACATTCACGCAATTCGAAACCACAAAGGCGACCTAACCTCCATTCCTGGGAAAATTGTAGAGGAGTTCAACAAGTATTATGAAAAACTATACAATGGAGATGAGGTGACCCAAAATCCGAGAACAAGAGAGTCGTTAAAGACCTTCCTAAAAGAGGCGAACCTACCGATTTTGGAGAGAAGCGAAAGGGAGGTACTCCAATCGGACTTCACGATGGAGGAGCTCTCTGGGGTCATCAAAGCACTAAAACCTGCCAAAGCCCCAGGGCCGGATAGCTTCTCAAACTTATATTACAAGAAGTATATTAAGATACTAGCCCCCCACATGTTAAAACTATTCAATGAAATTCTAGCAGTGGCCTCATTCCCAGCACAAATGCTACAAGCCTCAATCTCTGTGATCCATAAGCCCGGAAAGGACCCAGCAGACTGTAAGAGCTACCGGCCCATTTCACTGATTAATTCGGACATTAAAATATACTCCAAACTTATAGCCAACAGGGTGGGTATTGTCCTTCCAGGGTTAATACATACGGATCAGGTGGGGTTTATCGGAGGTAGGCAAGCGGCAGATAACACCAGGAGAATTACAGTATTGACCTGATTGATCTGGCCCAAAAGAAAAACATACATCCATGGTGTTAAGTCTGGACGCTGAGAAAGCCTTCGATAGGATAGATTGGCCCTACCTAACAGAAACATTGAGAGCGTTTGGCTTTGAGGGACGCCTCCTGCAGGCCATCCTAGCGCTATACAAGGACCCCACAGCAAGAGTGAGACACCAGGGTTTCCCCTCAGAACAATTCGAAATCAAAAATGGCAGGGGTGCCCTCTGTCGTCACTGCTGTTTGCCTTGTGCATAGAGCCCTTAGCGGCACACATTAGAAATAACCCGGATAATAATCCCAGTTGGAGACCAGATGCATAAAGCCGCTCTATACGCTGATGATGTAATTCTTCCATTAGCCAAACCTCTCACGTCTCTCCCAAACGTTTTCAACATTCTGGGTAAATTTAACCAAATTTCGGGGTTTAAGATCAATCAGTCTAAATCCAAAGCCCTCAATATCAACTTACCAAAAGAAGTAGAAAAACTGATTGACCTCAATTTTAATTTCAAATGGCAAACCTCCGCTATCAAATATTTAGGGGTTTATCTCACAAGGAACTACAAAACATTATATAAAGCAAACTTTCCCAGGGTAATTAAGACACTGTGGGAGGATCTCAGGACCTGGATGAAGGGGAGTATTTCATGGATTGGGAGAATACATAGCGTGAAAATGAACCCCCTCCCAAAGATGTTATATCTTTTCCAGAGTCTCCCTATCCCTTTGGTACAGGCTGACATCCTTTCCCTCCAGTCACAAATAATGAAATGTATCTGGAATAAGAAAAACCCAAGAATTGCTAAGGGTATTTTAAAGCGTCCCACCATAAGAGGAGGTTTAGCGGTGCGTTGCTTGCAAGCTTACTACAAAGCAGCCCAATTAGGGCAGATTCTCCAATGGCACACAGACCCAAGCTTACGGAGATGGGTAGAGTTGGAGAGGAACTGTTGTGCCACCGATTGAACTCCAAAACTTAATCTGGCTACCCAAAAGAGGGGTACGCGAGATGGAAATGCCACTACAGACCATGGCCAATTCACTAAGAGTTTGGGAGGCTACTAAATTTAGCTGTCAGTTGACTACTAAAGAGTCATTGATGACGCCAATTGTGTGCAACCCGGACTTCGCTCCAGGACTGAATAGCAAGAACCTCTTAAATTGGACTCAAAAGGGGATAACCCGTCTTAAAGATCTGGAGGGTAGCACGACCATACAATCCTTTGAACAAATTAAATCCACTAAAGCTATCCCAAACAATGAGTTCTTTAGATACCTCCAGATCAGAGATTTTTATAATAAAATGCCAATCAGACCGGCACAAACTAATTTTGAGCAGCTGTGTTCTAGAGGTACGGGGACTTACATCTAGAATGTACAGGGAAGTGATCTGCCCGACGAACCCAACGAGAACAGACTGTGCTACATGAGACACTGGGAAGAGGACTTAGGGGAGACATTAGAGGACGAAGAGTGGGACAGAATTATTCAGGCAGCAGCAAAAAGTTCAATCTGCACCACATTAAAGGAGAACGCATATAAAGTCCTTATGCGGTGGTATTACACCCCAACCCGCTTAGCTAAATTTGTGAGAGGCTACTCCCCGCTTTGCCCTAAACAATGTGGGGAGGTGACAGATCTGCGACACATGCTGTGGTCTTGCGCAAAGGTGGCTCCTAGTTGGGAACAGATTAGAGACTGGATACAGCGGATTCTCGGTTTGGAGATCCCCCTGGACCCGTGGGTGTCCTTTTGGGCAGGCGGATCCGGGGTTTGTCAAATGCAGCGCATAAATTGATCGCGCATTTTGCAACAGCCACAAGATGCGAGATCGCAGCATAATGGAAGCAACAGGAAATCCCTATTATCCCTAAGATCAGAAACAGGATTTGGCATGTCTGCAGGATGGACAAAAGTGTGCGTTTTTGTAATTGGAAGTGATACAATGGGCTGTGAAATAATGTTTGCACTTGTAACTCCAATAAAAATGTAAGTTGAAAAAAAATAAAAAATCAACCCCCCCATCCCCCCATCCCCCCGCACCACCAAACACACACACAGTACAGTAATGGACAAAATAACTATCCAGATATGGATAATAGCTTATTTGTCCATTATTAAACACATTAACTAGCATAATAAAATAAATACAGTTCTACTTACCTCAGCAATATGAATCCCCTCCGCCAACAAGGTCCCTCTGTCCTCCGTTGCCAGAAAAATACATTCTGATATCACTTAACCACCTTATCGTTTAATAACCATAAAGGTAACTAAGGGGTTAAGCCACCCAGCCCCGATACCCACCCTTCACCCATTCATTTGTATAGTGGCTTCATCATGCATATATATGTATATATCATACGATACCGTTTGAAGCACGAGATCAGAAGACAGCACTCTTGTAAGTTTGATCACATGTTCTTTGTATTGGAAAAAAGACACATAAGCCGACGTTTCGGTCCCCCAATGAGACCTTTCTCAAGGTGGTGCCTTGAGAAAGGTCCCATTGGGGGACCGAAACGTCGGTTTATGCGTCTTTTTCTCAATACAACGAACTTGTGATCAAACTTACCAGAGTGCTGTCTCCTGATCTCGTGCTTGAAACGGTATCGTATGGTTTATTATTGCTTTATGGGACAAGCACCCAATGTTTTCTACTTGCAAGTGGAGTGCATGATGCTTCTTTGGATTTTATATATATATATATCAAAACCAAGACAAAAAAGTCGCAAAGATGAGCACTCTGAATATCCACTATAGAATAAGCAGACTTTAATATCAGATATAACATGATTAAAACATATAAAACAAAAAACAGAGGGGGGGGGGGCAGGACCCAACATATACACTACATGCATGTAAATCAAAGACTGACAGGATAGGTATGCTGCATCACTGATCTAAATATAGGTGGACACAATGAGATATATTGTGCTAACATAAGGAAAAATGTATTTTCCTAGGTACGCAAGACCGGCCGGTCATAGATGTGAACAAAAGACCTGAGAGATACAAGAGTCAAAATACTAATGTCTCACCACGTAAATACCATGCATGCCACATACAGATGTAATAAGGATAATTGTCTTCCCAATAACCCATAAAGATGTTCACATAGCTCGGTGCAAACCTAGTCCCCATCGCTGTTCCACAGTTTTGTAAGTAAAAATTTCTCATTAAACCAAAAGTAATTTTTACCCAATATAAATGTAATAGATTCCAGAATGAATTCGATCTGATCCTCAGCTAGCTCTTCATCAGCTTTAAGAAATGCCTCTATGGCCTGTGGGTCACCGCTATGTTTGAGAGTGGTGATTTAAAGACCATATTGTGAATATGTAATGTGCCATGTAATGCCTAATTGGCACTGCAGTGAATGTAGGGCAGGGGTGGAGAACCTTTTTTCTGCCAAGGGCCATTTGGATATTTATAACATCATTCGCGGGCCATACAAAATTATCAACTTAAAAATTAGCCTGCTATATTTGGTCAAACATTTAATTAACTCACCCCTAATGTGATGGCTGGAACTGCCTCTCTTTGGTGAGGCGTATGATGTTAGCTGGTATTGATGATGTTGCTACTCGCAACTGGTTTTCCAGGTTTGGGTGGGTAACTGACTGACACTTGGGTGACTGACTGACTGACACTTGGGTGACTGACTGACTGTGGGTTGGTGTCTGTATTCCCACACACATGGAGAAATTAGAGCGGGGGGGAAATCACACTCTCTCAGACCCTCTCACGCATACACTCACTCTCTCACTCACTTTCAGACACTCTAAACAAGACTGATTATCAGCTACAAGAAGTGGCAATTTGAGATGCATGATGGACGGTCTGACAGCTTAGATCACACTGAGTCATTTTATGGGTCACAGATCATTGGGGGGGGTGTCTGCAAAAGTTAATCATACAACATGTATTGAAGTCCAGGAGACCAATGATGCTGGGATTAGGTGTCACTCAGTGACCTCCCCCTGTCAGGGCCCTGCGTGGATCCCTCTCATCTTACACTGCGGCGCTGTGGAGCAGGTGCCCTCCTCCGCAGCTGCTGCCCGGTGTGGGGAGGAGGAGGAGAGTCGGTAGTGAGGTGTCTCTCCATCCGCAGACTCGTTCTTCCACCCCTCAAGCCTCTTATACCCCCTCCCCATCCCTCTTATACCCCCTCCCCCAAGCTCCACTTCTCTTATACCCCCTCCCCCAATCCTCTTATATCCCCTCCCCACCCGGAGCGCTGCTTACCCGCGCCTGCTGCTGCTGCTCAGGACTTGGGCGTGCGCTGGGGGGGGCGGGGGGAATTCAGAGCAGGGGGGAAATCAGAGCAAGGGGGAAGCAAGGGAGGCATGGAGCAGACTTCCCACTTGCTTAGGGTGACCAGATTTTCATAATGAAAGAACGGGACACATTAAAATAAAATTTATAAAACAAATTACATCATGTGACCTAAAATGAGAGGAGGAGATCTGGTAAAAAGATTAGATTGCAGAGAGTCCTATTGGATCTTCACGCTAAAAACCCGTTTTCCTGATGGAATAAACATTGAATGGAGCATTAATCATTTTTTGAAATGAAATATTAATGGATAGACAGTTTAGTTTCTCTCTCCATTTAGAATAAAAGTAAAACAAAGAGGTCTAGTTCTGGGATTATATCTTGAGGACTATACAAGGTGGCTCCAGTGTTCCATAAATTATAATGCATTATTTAGATCCTTGTTCTGATTATAGAAGTGTAAGCAAATAGTATACAAGAAGTGAATATACCTCACAATCAGGTAACAACTCTGCACCTACAAGTTTTTGTAAATTCTTATAACAATAATCTGGTGCAACACATTTCTCTCAATAGAAACAGCTTTATTGACTTATGACAATTGTTAAAAGGTTAACCAAGGAGAAGTGCTTCTGATGCCTATGATTGCTTTCTCTTATTTTTTCTGATTTTTTCTGATTTTTGCAACAAAGTGTATGTGAAACAATTGAATAATTTTTTCCTCTGTTCTTCTGGAGGGCTGTATAAATGGTTTTAATATAGGTATAAGTTAGAAGTAAAGTTTTTTTATTTTTTTATTTTTTTGGATTTAATTTTTTTGTTTTTAATTTGATAATTATTATATGTTTTGTATATATAAGGTACAGTCTGCCTAAAAAGTCTCATCAATTTAGATTTTTCTATGTGCTATATGGTTGGTGTGTCACTTCCCCCGTCAGTGTGGTACATATATGGGTGTCTCCATAGGTTTATGGGGCATTACCATCGTTGTTTCCCTTATGGTGGTCAGTTAGACTAATTATTGGCCATCATTGTTGCATACAATCTTACAGAGCCACACATGCGTATGCGCATATATGCAGGACTGTAGCGGTTCCCTTTAGTGAGATCGGGGTCTTCTTTCTCATTGAGTACAAACTGCGCATGCGCGGACAGACGTGGCTAACCTGGAACGCATCTCGCGAGATTTGGCCCTCCATTGCCCTGCGTTGCGTTCCATATAGCAGGAGTGTTTGGGAGGCGGATGTCTCAGTGGCTAAACAGGTATATAGCCGCTTCTGTTATGGTGCTGGCACAGCTTTGTGTTATTAAATCATTATGCAAATTCCAATTAGCGTTTTTGGCGCCAAACGGCAGACTGTCCCTATATATAGTGTGTAACATACCATGTTTAACTAACTTCTTGATAAAGTGCAATTTTCACTGCACGAAACGCGTAGAAGGTTGCAGCCTTCCACATTTTAATGTTCCTATAATAAAGAAGATTTTTGCCAGACCTGCTGTCACCCTTCTTGCTGTGCGTTGCATCAACAAACTCTGTACTACATCATGTGACGCACCCTGTTGCCATGACAATGAGACACTAACGTCAGGCGCTGACATGTTGCCATGACAATGTGGCATCACGTGATGCCTCTGCGCCATAATACGTTCCGTTGTCATGTCAACTTGATGCCGCGTGACGTCATGGAGCGTCTCGTTATGGCAATGTGCATTATGTGACGTCGCGCAGCCATGTTGATGGAATTTGGAGGGGAGCATACAGCCACACACAGTGACACACACACAGTGACAGTGACACACACACACAAAGAGACAGTGACACACACACACACAAAGAGACAGTGACACACACACACAGTGATACACACACACACACACACAGTGACAGTGACACACACACACACAGACAGACACACACACACACACAGTGACACACACACACACACACACACACAGAGACAGTGACACACACGCACACAGTGACAGTGACACACACACACACCGACATTGACACACAAACACACAGTGACCCACAGACAGTGGCACACACACACAAACACACGGACAGTGACACACACACAGAGTGACACACTCACAGTGACACACACACACACACACACACACACACACACACACACACACAATAAGCCCACCTCTGCAAACACACAAAAATAAGGCCTCTCCCCACCTTGGGGTGGGTAAGATGCCTGGGAGGGGGTCTAAGGGGGCATGTGGGTTACCTGGGGCCCGTGGATGGGCTGCTGGAGCAGCATACAGTAGGTAGCCAGTGCAGATGAGAGACTGGCATGCCTGCGGAGCCTAAAGGGAGGGACAGAGGGGCGGAGCCTAAGGAAGGGGAGACCCGGCATTACTGGAGGAGAGAAGGGAGGGGGGCTGTGTTGAGGGAAGGGGAGGGCCCGGCATTACTGGAGGAGAGAAGGGAGGGGGGCAGTGCTGAGGGAAGGGGAGGACCTGGCATTACTGGAGGAGAGAAGGGATGTGGGCAGTGCTGAGGGAAGGGGAGGCCCAGCATTACTGAAGGAGAGAAGGGAGGGGGGCAGTGCTGAGGGAAGGGGAGGCCCGGCATTACTGGAGGAGAGAAGGGAGGGGGGCAGTGCTGAGGGAAGGGGAGGCCCGGCATTACTGAAGGAGAGAAGGGAGGGGGGCAGTGCTGAGGGAAGGGGAGGCCCGGCATTACTGGAGGAGAGAAGGGAGGGGGGCAGTGTTGAGGGAAGGGGAGGGCCCGGCATTACTGGAGGAGAGAAGGGAGGGGGGCAGTGCTGAGGGAAGGGGAGGCCCGGCATTACTGGAGGAGAGAAGGGAGGGGGGCAATGCTGAGGGAAGGGGAGGCCCGGCATTACTGGAGGAGAGAAGGGAGGGGGGCTGTGTTGAGGGAAGGGGAGGCCCGGCATTACTGGAGGAGAGAAGGGAGGGGGCAGTGCTGAGGGAAGGGGAGGACCCGGCATTACTGGAGGATAGAAGGGAGGGGGGCGGTGCTGAGGGAAGGGGAGGACCCGGCATTACTGGAGGAGAGAAGGGAGGGGGGCAGTGTTGAGGGAAGGGGAGGGCCCGGCATTACTGGAGGAGAGAAGGGAGGGGGGCAGTGCTGAGGGAAGGGGAGGACCCGGCATTACTGGAGGAGAGAAGGGATGTGGGCAGTGCTGAGGGAAGGGGAGGCCCAGCATTACTGAAGGAGAGAAGGGAGGGGGGCAGTGCTGAGGGAAGGGGAGGCCCGGCATTACTGGAGGAGAGAAGGGAGGGGGGCAGTGCTGAGGGAAGGGGAGGTCCGGCATTACTGAAGGAGAGAAGGGAGGGGGGCAGTGCTGAGGGAAGGGGAGGCCCGGCATTACTGGAGGAGAGAAGGGAGGGGGGCAGTGTTGAGGGAAGGGGAGGGCCCGGCATTACTGGAGGAGAGAAGGGAGGGGGGCAGTGCTGAGTGAAGGGGAGGCCCGGCATTACTGGAGGAGAGAAGGGAGGGGGGCAATGCTGAGGGAAGGGGAGGCCCGGCATTACTGGAGGAGAGAAGGGAGGGGGGCAGTGCTGAGGGAAGGGGAGGCCCGGCATTACTGGAGGAGAGAAGGGAGGGGGACAGTGCCGAGGGAAGGGGAGGACCCGGCATTACTGGAGGAGAGAAGGGAGGGGGCAGTGCTGAGGGAAGGGGAGGCCCGGCATTACTGGAGGAGAGAAGGGAGGGGGCAGTGCTGAGGGAAGGGGAGGCCCGGCATTACTGGAGGAGAGAAGGGAGGGGGCAGTGGTGAGGGAAGGGGAGGCCCGGCTTGCACCCTACACTTGCTCCATGCAGGAAGAGGCGGGCCAAAAAAAAAAAATCTTGGCAGAGTGACAGCACGGGCAGCCAATCAGGAGAGGTGGAGGTTTTTTTTTTTTTTTTTTTAAACCTTTCTTGCAGGCTTGCAGGCGCATCGCCGGGCGGGCGACAGATTTATCGAGGGGCATGGCCGGGCTCCCGAGGGCCGGACCAAATGATTTAGCGGGCCTTATACGGCCCGCGGGCCAGACGTTCCCCACCCCTGATGTAGGGGGTTAACAATAATTTACATATATATCACCATTTAGAGAGTGTTAGGGTCATTTAAAGCCAATTAATGGTATCAGGTGTTAAAAATTTGAATTAGATGATGACCCTATATAAACCAGAAGGGTGCAATGGCAGTTTAGATTCCTGAGGAAGTCGAATGACGAAACGAGTAGAATCCTAGCCTGTGTCCTGTTGACAGATCTTGGCAGCCGGAGACCAAGCGTTACGTCATATCCGCCCTTACCGTGGTGCACACCGGAAGTGTCGGACGTGAACGAGCACACGCGCCGGAGACTGAACGCCCAAAGGATCGGGATTTTGTACAATTCCCTGTACAGGCATATCCCGCATTAACGTACGCAATGGGACCGGAGCATGTATGTAAAGTGAAAATGTACTTAAAGTGAAGCACTACCTTTTCCCACTTATCGATGCATGTACTGTACTGCAATCGTTATATACGTGCATAACTGATGTAAATACGCATTTGTAACAGGCTCTATAGTCTCCCTGCTTGCACACAGCTTCGGTACAGGTAGGGAGCCGGTATTGCTGTTCAGGACGTGATGACAGGCGCATGCGTGAACTGCCGTTTGCCTATTGGGTGATATGTACTTACTTGCGAGTGTACTTAAAGTGAGTGTACTTAAAGCGGGGTATGCCTGGATTGTATTTTAAAATGTGAGTGCATTTTATCTCTTTCCTACTGGTCTTGTAATACAGTTTGTAGATATACTACACTATGCCAGTCTCTATCATTTTTGTATGACATTGGAGGAGGGATTACCCTACGGACACAATATTGAGTTGGAAGTTACCACTGAAGGTTGCTCGTTTCAGAGAGAGATAGTCTCTGTACTGCTTGATTTCTGGGGAAAAGTGTGAGTTCTACTATCTTACAGCCCTATGTATTTCCGATATATGCACACAGGTTGCACTACTGTATGTTATGTCCTATTTTTACATGATTACGCTGTGAACATTCTGCACTCCCCTTGCTGTGGAAAAATACAATCAAGACATAGACTCAAGAACAGTCTATTACAGGGTTGTGTTTGAGCTGCTTTACAATTAATATATTATTCACATTGGGTGGTGGTTATTTATGTATTATTAGATATTAATTGTTCATTTGGTTCACTTTATACATTTATTATTAATCACTTTATATAATTTATCACCTGATTCACTATATATTTTATATACACTATTGATGCACTAGCACCTATATGTATAAAACTAAGTAAGGAGCGCCTGATTACACACCCTTGGTTATTGATCCAGCACATCTAACCTACGCTCGCGCGGACATATAGCCCCCGCAATGTTGGTGCTGGCCATTTGCAGCCCACCGATGGAGGATCCGGCGAGCAATGCTCTGCCGATCTCCTAGGGGAGATGAGGCAGGGGGGTACCGTAGAGCAGGTGGAGATAGGGTCTCAGCTGAGTGTCAGGCAGAGAGCAGATGCCACGCTATGCTAGAGCAGTATAGGGCTCTGTTCAAAGATAAGGCGGGGAGGACACACATTACTGATCACCCAGTGCTCACAGGGGATTTGAGATCCCTACACAAGCATGTTTACTGGGTCTCAGCCGAGATTAAGGGCAGCATAGTGAAGGAAGTAGCGGAGATGCTGGCCTTAGGGGTAATTGTACCGTCTCAGAGCCCTTGGGCTCCTCCGGTAGTCCTGGTACCTAAGAAAGATGGGACCACCCGGTTCTGTGTGGACTACTGGCAGCTCAACGCAGGGACAGTATCAGATGCCTACCCCCTTCCCCGCATTGATTAGTTGCTGGATGAACTCGCGGGGGCAAGGTATCTGACCACCATGGATCTCGGCAAAGGGTATTGGCAGATCCCATTGACCCAGGAGGCTAGGGAGAAGTCGGCCTTCATTACCCCAAGTGGCCTCTATGAATTCTTAGTGATGCCATTTGGGATAAAGAATGCACCGACTACCTTACAGTGCCTAGTCAATCGTTTACTAGAGGTTATGCAAGGGTTTGCCAGGGCCTATCTGGATGATATTGCTGTGTTCAGTAACTCTTGGGAATCACACTTAATTCATGTAGCTGCGGTGCTAGCCAGGATTAGGGAGGCAGGTCTCACCTTAATACCTACCAAGTGCTTAGTAGGGGTGGCGGAAGTCTTATACCTAGGGCATAAGGTGGGTGGAGGGCACCTCAAGCCAGAACCAGCTAAGTTAGAGGCAGTAGTGCAGTGGCACACTCCCAAAACCAAAAAGCAGGTTATGGCTTTCCTAGGCACCACAAGCTACTATAGGAAGTTTGTTCCCCAGTATAGTACCATTGCCAAACCCCTGACAGACTTGACCCAGAAGTGACTGTCTGTGCTGGTAGTCTGGTCTCCAGCCTGTGAAAAAGCATTTCAGGCTTTGAAGACTGCACTGGTCAGTGCACCCATCCTTGTTGCTCCAGACTATTCCAAAAAGTTTCTGGTGCAGATGCTTCAGACTTTGGCATTGTGGCTGTGCTCAGCCAGGTGGGGGAGGAGGGCAGTGAACATCCAGTGGTTTATCTGAGCCGCAAGATGCTACCCAGAGAAGTGGCCTATGCCACTATTGAGAAGGAGTGTCTGGCCATAGTATGGCCTCTCAAGAAACTACAGCCCTATCTGTATGGCAGATCATTCACAGTTATCATGGACCATAACCCCCTAAGTTGGTTACAGAGGGTGTCGGGAGTGAATGCCAAGCTCTTGTGCTGGAGTCTTGCCTTACAAGAGTTTGATTTCACCATCCAGCACAAGAAGGGCAGTGAGCATGGTAATGCTGATGGCCTCTCCCGGCAGGACAATCCCCATGAACTACTGACTTCAAAAACTCTCAGGTCAGCCCAACCACCAGAGGAGGTGGCCAGGGCAGACATTGGGCTTTGAGTGGGGGAGGTGTAATGAAAATGGGGTTAATCAGCGCATTAATAAAGGCAGTATGCTCGGATGGTAAACCCTATTTTTGTATTGGGGGTGAAGGGGTTAATTTTATATGCACTACACATGTACTATTTTCCCCTCTGTACCTTATTGTCCCTTTTTTACAGGATTGTATAGGCCTGCGGTAATGTATTGCATTGTATACCTGCATTACTGGTGTTTGGACACAAGATGCCGCTGCGCGAGCCAAGCCGCAAGCTAATATGAGAAGCGTGGTGCGGTCTCTGTGTTCCGTTGAGTAACATAGGTATCTATTACTGAGGCTTGAACTCGCAACCGCGAGGTCAATTGAATCAAAGTGTTGCGGTTTCAGTCTCAAGTGGGTACCGGTTACAATGTATCCAGTCCCGGATAGTAGCGTAACTTGAAAGGCGGCAGGCAATTGCAGTGGGAACTCGGTTAACCGCAAGTCAATTGACGTGAGAAGCCCATAGCCCATTGCCGGCTCAAGGAGAAGCCCCTAACTCGGGAACGGAATTGGCTAACACCCTGAAATTTGGTGTGCAGCCCCAGAGTAACACCCCAAGCACACACATATTAAACATATAACTTTAGGATAAGTGAAACATATATTTTTAATAAAGTGCCTTTCTGGTTGCAGTTTTAAAGGTACAGGCAGGATACATTTTTTCTACTTTCCTTTGTAATGCTTCCAGTGACCAAATGTTTTAACACCCATGAGCTGAGGGCACTTTCTTTTGCAGACTTCAGAGACCCCATGTTGAGGCAGTGCCTATGAGTCTAAGGGAGTGTTGAAAATGAAAGGCCCCAGAGCCAGAAGGTGTGAATTAGCCGGGATGCTCGCTGAATAGGAGATCCTGTTGGTCTCAAGGTGTGAACTAGCCCAGATGACTAACTCCTAGCTTGGGAGACACCAGGGAAAAGGGAAGTACACATAGGGTAAGCAGCCAAGGTGTCAGGTTAGCACAGGCGCTGTATCAACCGGAAATCCCTGTAGTGCCCACTCTGCAAACTGTGGGCAAGTTGGGGATTGGTGAGTGGGAAATTCCCACGAAGGGGATTGGGCGAGTATGTTGGAGATATGATCTCAGACCCTATATACATGCCCCCCGAGCTATCCCGTTGTCTTTTTACAATGTGATTGAATTTCCACCTCGCTTCTAAGAGCGGATAAGAGCAGCAGCAACGACTCCGGAATGCAACGAGTTAATTTCATCGGAATTAAGAACAGAACTCATGCCTCAGGATTTCGTTAGTGCTGGGGGTTATCTAACGAACCTGAACGAACTTTGCACTATTCAAGGACATATTGGGCTGGCAATTTACGCCCCTTGCAAAAAGAACCGCACTTTAAAGGACATTACTCCGGTGCTTTGTTTCGTTTCTGGACATTTTATCCCGTTCTCTCCCTCAGTAAGTGTTTCGTCAAGTATATTCTAAGGTTGTCGTGTGTCTGTCTATTAAGGAAATAAATGTCAGTTTATTTTGCTCAACTTGTGTGCTCAATCTAGCTCCCCAAAATATAAAATTGTTGATCAGGTCAGTCCATCGTGACAGTCAACATAGCGTGAGAGTCCATCTCCCAAAGATCCAATACTATAGACAATTGGTCGACCAGGTGTGTCGATCAATGTCTTGTGGATCTTTGGGAGATGGTGGAAGATGGGGATTATAGGATGTCCATTAACAATGAAACCCGCCTCTTCCTTGGAGAGGACATTGGTGAGTAAACCCATCTACCAAATCTATAAGGGACTTAAGATACATATCCGTTTGGTCTTGTGGTAGACCAGAGTAGGCGGAACCGTCCTCAAGTTGGCGCAATGCCTCCCTGACATAGTCTGTCCTACTCTGGACCACCACCGCCCCTCCCTTATCCGCACTTTTGATAATTAGGTTGTGATTACTCTGAAGACTCTTAAGGGCCAGCCTTTCCTCCCCATGGAGATTGTCCCTATCCAAATAAGAGGGAGAAAATGAGAAGCCCTCTGCAAGTGTCCTTAAGTCCCGGATTGCAAGATTCTCAAACATTGAGACGTAACATCCTTTAGCATATGTGAGGTAAAAAATAGAGTTAACCTTAAGTTTGGATTTCCATTCCCCAAAAGATGGAACTGTGGAATCTTCTCTAGCATCGCCCTGTTGATCCAACAGATTCTTCATGGGCAGAGACCAAGCTCCTAGATTAGGAACAGACATTTCACCAGTGGTAGCACAAGAGATCAAAATGATTCATACAGGTTTGAAGCCTAAGTCCTCCTTCTATCCCCATTTTGCCAAAGGGAATCATCTGGAAACCTTTTTCCAGATGATAAATACAGATTTTGAGAACCTTACGGCACAGAAACATAAACTGAAAGATAACCTCACAAAACAAGAAAAAACAGCCTTGAAAGAAATCGTAGACAATGAGGAATTAGTGATAAAACAGGCGGATAAAGGGGGAGGAACCGTCCTGATGGATAGGGATAAATACAACCAGGAATCTTTAAGACTACTAGATGATGAAGAAACATACATAAAACTGAAAAAGAATCCTATAAATGAATTTACAGAGGAGTTGAGGTCTCTATTGGAGAAGGGGAGGGACATGGAGGTGCTTGATGAGGGGGAATATAAGTTTCTGTACAGTGACAAATCGAAAGTACCGGTATTTTACCACTTGCCAAAAATTCATAAAAGTGAAGTCAATCCCCCAGGTAGACCCATAGTCTCGGGGATTGACTCACTAACAGCCAATTTGTCACTGTACATAGACATATTCTTGCAGAAATATGTCACACAACAAAAGGCATATTTAAAGGACACTACAGACTTATTAAACACACTAAGTAAAGTCAGATGGGAAAAACAATTCTTAATGGCAACATGCGATGTTGTGTCGCTATACACATCGATTGACCATGCAAAAGGCTGTAGAGCCATAAAAAGGTTCTTATTGAAAGATGCTGACCTTGCAGAAATACAAGCAGACTTCATTATTGATGCAATTATGTTTATTCTACAGCATAACTTTTTTTGGTACGAGGAGAATCATTATCTGCAGAAACGAGGAATGGCGATGGGGACCAGGTTTGCCCCGAGCTACGCCAACCTCTTCATGGCATCATGGGAGGAAGATAACATCTGGCCAAATGGAGAGCTTGGGGAGGGCCTGGTCCTCTGGCGTCGTTTCATCGACGATGTGTATCTAATTTGGGGAGACGGAGAAAGTAAGTTACAAGAATTCTTAGTAGGCATAGACAATGAAGAATTGAATTTAAAATTCACGAGTGAGTACAGTAACAAGCAAGTTAATTATCTAGACCTAGAAATATATATAGAAAATGATAAAATAAAGACGAAAACCTTTTTTATGGAAACAGATAAAAACAATTACATTTTGCGGACAAGTTGTCCTAGGTGGATGGACGGAGTACCATCTAGTCAGTTCACCAGACTTAAAAGAAACTGCAGTGAGAGAGAAACATTTTTACAACAATCAGAAAAACTGAAGGATAGATTCATAGAAAAGAATTATAAGGAGGATAAGTTAAACGAGGCCTTACTGAAAATAGATAAACTGGAGAGAGAAGACCTTCTGAAACCCAAACTAAAAGATAAAACAGCAAAAAATAAGTCTGACTTTGCGTTCCTCACAAATTACAATGGGGAAGCAAAGGAAATTAGAAAGATCATAAACAAACACTGGGCCATCCTTAAGAATGACCCAGTTTTGGGAAGTGAACTACCAGAACATCCGAATATCATTTTCAGGAAGGCACGTAACCTAAAAACCACACTAGCTCCAAGTATCCTTAAAAAGAAAGCTAAACCCCAGAACTGGTTACAATCAAACAAAGGATTTTACGGATGTAAAACATGCAGAGCATGTCAATTTAAATCTAACAACAAAATGGAGTTTACATCAAATATTATTTATTTATTTATTTATAAAATATTTTACCAGGAAGTAATACATTGAGAGTTACCTCTCGTTTTCAAGTATGTCCTGGGCACAGAGTAAAACAAATAATACATGGTTACAAATACAGTTACATAAATGAACAAGGTATACATTTATATACAAGACATTGCATGCACAGTTAAAGAAAATATATATTATGAGCTTATGAAACAGTTACAGACCAGATTAAAGTGTGAGACAGCCTTAGATTTGAAAGAACTTAAGCTGGTGGTGGATATGAGAGTCTCTGGTAGGTTGTTCCAGTTTTGGGGTGCACGGAAGGAGAAGGAGGAACGTCCGGATACTTTGTTGAGTCTTGGGACCATGAATAGTCTTTTGGAGTCTGATCTCAGGTGATAGGTACTGCATGTGGTAGGGGTGAGGAGCTTGTTCAGGTAGCTGGGTAGCTTGCCCAGAAAGTATTTGAGGGTGAGACAGGAAAGGTGAACTTTGCGCCTAGACTCTAGTGATGACCAATCTAGTTCTTTGAGCATTTCGCAGTGATGTGTGTTGTAGTTGCATTGGAGAACAAAACGACAAATTGAATTGTAGAGGGTGTCAAGTTTGCTAAGGTGGGTTTGAGGAGCCGAGCCATATACTATGTCTCCATAGTCAATAATTGGCATTAGCATCTGCTGTGCAATACGCTTTCTGACCAGGAGACTTAGGGAGGATTTGTTCCTGTAAAGTACCCCTAGTTTGGCATAGGTCTTGGTTGTCAGGGTATCAATGTGCATCCCGAATGTTAAGTGGGAGTCAAACCATAAGCCCAGGTATTTAAAACTAGTGACAGGTGTTAGGGTGGTTTTAGCGTTGGTTCTAATCAGGAGCTCAGTCACTGGAAGCTTTACAAATTTAGTCTTGGTCCCAAATACCATTGTTACAGTCTTGTCAGTGTTTAAAAACAGTTTGTTTTGGGAAATCCAGTTTTCGAGTCTCAAAAAGTCAGACTGAAGTATGTGTTGAAGGTCAGAGAGGCTATGGCTGTGTGCATACAGGATTGTGTCATCTGCATACATGTGTATTGAGGCTTCCTTACAAGCTGTGGGAAGATCATTAATGAACACTGAGAAGAGGGAAAAGTTTAACATAGAATCTTGTTTGACGTGTAGGTTGGATCATGTGGTGTACCTCCTGGAGTGCCCATGTAAATTACAATATGTGGGGAAGACTGAAAGACCGATAAGAACTAGAATCATTGAACATCTAAGTAGTATCAAAAGATCCCTTGTGACACACAGTCTTTCCAAACATTTCATGGAAAAGTACCAGGGGGACGCCGCTGGTCTGACATACATGCCCATTGAACATGTTCCAGGCCACTGGCGGGGGGGAGATCGCAATCTGGAACTCATGAGGAGGGAGACATTTTGGATCCACAGGTTGCGGACTCTCTCCCCCAGGGGCCTCAACATGGAAATTGAGATAGCACCCTTCTTGTAACTCATGAAATATGCGACACTCTCATGCGCTTGATTGAACTAACCAGTTCTCTTGTTTTCTTCTTTTGTTGTTTTTCCCTCACAGTACAAATCTGTCATCTATTTCTAGGCTAACAACATTTAATACTCATTGTGTTACTGTTCTGTCACTCTGCCTATTCTCCTCGAGTTATTCACATCGTAGAATGTTTTACTCCATTTGTATAAAAATTGTTGGATTAATTGAGCCATACTGTAGGTCATTTTGCCATCTGTATTCCATCAGATTATACACATCCATGTTTGAATATATAGTCACCCTCCCACAATTGTCAATGTGAATTTGAATACAAAGCCAACCCCTTATAAATGTAAATGTGAATTCTTATGAAAAATGAATTTATATACATAACGGAGCCCTCCCACATTTTTTATCCATCCCACATTGAATAATGTGCGGCAAAATATTTTTTCAGAATATTTTCTAGGTTGAAAAATTCATTTTAGTGCCCCTGCTGGGTCAAAACATGATATAAATTTTTTTTTTTCCCCATAGCATTCAATCCGTTTGCATTAACCCGTTCCAATCCTTATCCTTGACCAATCCTACACCCCGTTCCCAAATATTCATATAGCGGGTAAATTAACCCACTGTGTCACCCCTGAAGTATTTGTAAAACAGAAATACCTGAATATATTTGAAATTTATTCAATAATGTAAAAGAAGCTACAATCTTATCCCTCAACCTTGCATAATTATATTTGCCACATCAGGTTAATTGTAACATCACGTTGAAAAGATAGAGAATCCAATTCCCATTCAAACAAGTGCTCCCTTATGCATATGGATGCCGAGATAGTAATCAGTGCAGACCATTTTACATACAAGTGTTCTGGATTAAATGCCAATCATGCAGGGTATATATAGATACTAAAGAGTAGAGGGCGGTACACTCCTGAGGAAGCCACGCACCCTATTGGCGAAACGCGTAGAGTGGTAGCCGCCCTGAGAGGAGAGAATCTGTAGCAGAGCTTGCAGACCCACGACCGGAAGTGACGTATCGCGACCAACCGGAAGTGACGTATCGGAGCCTGCCGGACAGGACAGTCCACCCGAGAGGGAGCTCCAGGCAGAGACACAAACAGCGTCCTGCAGTACCAACGAATCGGACGGGAACAACACACCCCAGAGAGAGCCCACGAGGGGGAGAGTCCCAGAGAGCGGTGTCCCACGCAGAGTCCACACCGGAGGTGGTGGGTGAGCCTGAAGTTAACAGCTTTCTCTCCTTGATCACATTGAATGTGATACACGCATGAAATACTTGTTTTTATTGTAAGTGTTCATTTTTAACCCTATAAAGTCAAGTTTTTTATAGTACTGGTCTGCACTATGGTTATCTTTTCTTTTACATACACATTGCTGCTGAGCTGAGATTTGGAGTCCCCACATCCCTGGTTGAGAAACCCTCCTTGCTGAGACCATTGTGTCAAATCGCTTGTTTTTGACTTACATCTTGTAAGTAGGCAACACATATGAGCCAAGATTCACCATAGATTTTATACACCAACGGGAAGAGTGAAGTGCACTCTCCGTGCAAGTGCTGGAGAAAGTAGGGCGCAATTGCACACCAGGGGTAGTCAGGGTAGCGTAGAATCCCGCACAGTACGCCCTGGGTGCCCTAAGAGGGTGGTGTAAGATGGGTGTATGGCTATTGCTGTTCTAGTCTCTTGAGGCAGATAGTGTGAGACAACTGGGGGGGTTAGCCTGTTAACTAGTCCAGGGACCATGGCCCAGGGCCCGCACTATGAGTGGCCAAAAGTAGGGACGCCCGTACTTAGGGAGATGCCCGGTACACTAGCCAGCACCCACATAAAACGCACCACAGAGCACTTGCAGGAACAGTCACCGAGTACAGTGCACAGAGAAGGAGTTCTGCCTAGCCTGGGGTATGCCACGTCATATTAGTGGGCACAGTCAGAAAGCATGCAGAGAGCATCCGGGAGTGTTAAGGAGTAAGTGGAGGTCCGTCAGTGTCTAGGAACGTGTTACACCATAGGCACTGAGAATAGTGCACATTTACATGTGGTGGGCTCATCGAAGATGGCGGCCGTCACTACATGTGCTCCGCGGAGCAAAGAAGAATCCAAAATGGCGACAAATGCGCCATCTACAGCCCAGCAGTTAGCAGCCGTACTAAAATGGCGATTCCCGCCAATCCTGGAGCGCGCACGTGAATCGTGCAAAGAGACTGTACGAGAAATGTGGCGGGAGATGTGCAGGGGTTTGGCGCCAAACCCAGATCCCCTGCAAGAGGAGCGGAGCGGCGCGAAAGTTGAAAGCCCACCCACCTGTGCTGTGACTGGCCAACAAACCAGGCCATGTCACACTGAAAGAAGGAGTGCCCGCCTCTTGTTTCCACCAGAGGGAGGGGGCACAAGGAGAGCCAATCAGGAGAGCCTTCCCCAGCAAAGGGAGGGACAGGAAGCGAGAGCGAGGAGCTTCACTTCTGCCTGACATTTGAGGAGCAAGGAGCTGAAACATTGAACTGTTCCACCCCTGAGCTAAAAATGTCCGAACTGAGCACCACGATTTACCAGCTACCAGGAGGCTTACTGGTAGTGGAGGTGGAGGAACACGAATACCTCCGATGTCTGTGCGTACACTGCGGGATACCCGGAGCGGTCCCAAGCACTAAGGCAAGATGCTCTCAATGCGGCACGTACTACCTGTGGCCTAACGAGCCATGGCCACTGATCGAGACCCCGCGGGGTGCCTCTCCGGGAACACTAACGGAGGTGGCAGACACAAAAGACAAGGCTGCCCAATTCCCCGTTTCAACCATGCGGGAAGAACCAAGGCCCAGCCAGCTACAGAGCCGAGAGAACCGTCGGCAGAGAAGAGCGCGACCGCAGTGGAGGTACCGGAGCGGGCCCATTTTGTACCAATACCCACTGGCTGTATCACCGAAGAACCCGGTGACTCCCTTGCGGAGGATCCGATAGTAATATCCTCGGAGGAAGAGGTTGGCGTACCATCGGTGGCGATGCGCCTACCTGCGAACTACCCCAGCGGTAATAAAGAGGAGCAGACGAGTCCAGACACCTTCCGACGGCGAGCGCTGGTGCGGCCTGAGGCCCGTAGCAGTCCCACAGCCGTGGTGACTCCCACTGCGGCGGAGAGGACGTCCGAGACAACTCCGGAGGACCCCGAGTACATCAGCCTGCGGCGGAGCGGTAAGGAGATTCCACCACCCCCTTCCTTCCGCCAGGCGAAGACGGCACCTGCAGAGGACGAGAAGGAGAGGCTTGCAGCCTACTTGTCCGTCCGCGAACCGGATGCTCCACCACCGCCCCTTCCGGTCTTCGACGCACTTCCGGTGCGTGACCACGGAGCGGATGGAGATTCCGTGGGCACCGGCGATGACGTCACTTCCGGGTCCGACAGGAAACGGGGCCCGGGAGCGCTGTTCTCCCCACGGAGAGTAGCAATGGCAGCTGCAATGGCCACCCTGAAGAGCCGAGGCCCATCCAGAGAAGCGCAAAGCATGGTGGAGAAAGCAACCAAGAAAGCGCCCGCTGGTCGCGGTATTACCCGCTTGCTGGACACTGACTTGAACATTGCCCCAGCCCCAACCCCTAGCTCCATCGCCCCGGCCACTGCCCCTGCCCCGTCACGAGTGTTGTCACCGGGACCTAGCGGGGATAAATTGAGCAAGTACCCCAAATATTCCAGAGATGTGCTGGACTGGGAATTGAGCGATGAGGGGTCTGATGGGGAAATACCATATGACAATGTGATACGTGTGCCTAACCCTGTGCCTTTTTCTCCTACAGCTAGAGGGAGGGCCCGAGGGTCCCACATTCCAGCAGAGGCTGGGTCTGTCAGTGAGGTGGTTCACAAGATGAACCCTACCAGGTATTTCAACACCAAAGGGAGGATAGATTGCTCACGCTCTACAAAGGCGGGGACGTCCGGTGTCTCATCCCAAGTAGAGTCAGAGGTAGAGAACACTAGCCTCTTATCAGAGTACGAGCACCGTGACAAGTGGTGGGCACCCTTATTCACTGGGTACCACGAAGGTATGGACCGCACTAGGTTCCTGTTAATCAGGAACAATGTAGTTGATTATTGGTGGGCGGCAGGTGCCTATACTCCTCAGGAGGTGGCGGATGAAATAGACCACAGGTTTCGGGAGATAGAGCAGAAGCTAATTCTGCCCAGGGGGCCCAGTATTTTGTACGATGACATTGCCCCTACAGAACCAGAGTTCTGGGAACTGCCAAGCAGGGCGGGTCGCCATAAGAAACTCACGAAGTTGAGCAGAGCAGACAGCGCCATAGTGGCTAGGTACAGACAGTCCCATGGGTACGAATACCCCTATGTGCCTGAGCCTATAATGCACGAGATTGAGGAACAAAGAGACAGTTGGCTCCGAGAAGCCGTGAAAGAATATTTGAGGACAAAATTTGGTAAAGCTGGTTACCATAATGAGGACCGGATCAGTGAGTTGGTCAGGATCTGGAGTATAGGACGGTGCATATACATGCACAGTGTAATATATCAGCCAGAGCATGGGTCGGTACAGTCCTTCTTTGTGACCGTTACGGACCACAATGGAAGAAAAGTAAGGAAACCTGATCCGAAGCATTATTATTAGGGTTTTCCCCGTTGGGAGTAACCGGGTTTTTCGTGATACTACCTCATGTGGTATATGTTATGCTTAACAAACTGCCATGATGTGTTTTGTTTCCCAGGTTTGTTCACCGCAGGATGGTACTGCTAAAGTTAGGTCCAAGTGGGGACCATTGGATTCCACCAGAGGGAGAGTGTAGCCCCCTGTAAACAGAACGGGTTATATATCTGTAGAGGGAGAAGGGGTTGGCCCGGTATTAAAGGGGTTGCACCCCATATGGCCACCCCCTGACCTCACCAGGGAGGCAAGGGGTTAACTGGACTGCGGTCCAGGAAGGTGGTTTACACCTTGTCATGTCATGAAAAATGTATGCTCCCCTGTTGCCATGTTTCATTATAATCCTGTATTTTAAAGATGTTTTAAAGTGCATTTCTATATCTCCAGTTCTGGAGGTCACAGAGAGTTGATATTTGGCCAATATGTGGAGTCACTGTAGGCATTAAGAACTGGCAAATTTTGACCCACTGAGCCAACCAGAATGGAACTTATTAATATGTGTAGATATTAAAGTAAGTATATATGTGGTATTTTGGATCTGATCTGAAAATGCAGACTCCATCTGCTAGGCTAATAAGGTCATGAAGGGCAGCCGGCTGATTGAGACTAAGCACCGTGATCAAAAGTAAACTGCCTGATTGTTTACACTAAGTACTAATCAACAGATCAAGTACTAATCAACAGATCAAGTACTAATCAACAGACTGCCACTCTAATTGTTACCTGAAGGTGGAGAATCATCAAACTGGAGTGGTTTGTAAGTGTTATGTCTACACCTACAAACAATGCAGATACTTCATTTGATAGACTGGTCGTCGCCCCTGATTTAATTATGGGGCTACCCATAGAGTCCCAGTACACATGGGCTGATTATCTGGGGGCATGGGTTAATCTGTGTCTCCACGTTAGGGATTGGATACAGATAATTGTTCACCAATAGTCTGTATTAAAGGTTAAGAATAGGGTTACACAGGTATATAAACTGTGTCAACCCTACAGTTTTTAGTTCTTCTTCTGATACCATCTTGAATGTCACCGGATTGCTGGAGAATTGCTAGCTGATACTTCTCCATCCCCCAACCCTAAGTAAGTGTTACCTTCTTGCCTGTTAATTGTACTATATTGCTGTGTTCACCTTTTTAAGGAATAAATTATATTTTATTATATCTAAGCCTCGTTCAGTTCAACCCAGATATTTGGTGTTCATTATATCTTGTCATAAGCTACCGTGACAAGCTCTATAATTAACTGGTGGCAAGCGGTGGGATTGAACTGAACCTGTATTACAGTGTACTGTAATTACCCTGTAATATAGTGGGAACTCAAAGGGAATTGCGAGTTCCTGGGACTAAAGATATTGAACACACAGTAGTGCAACAGTTAACACAAGTTGTAACAGCACCTCACTGCTGCGACCGTGAACCATGAGCGAGGCTGAAGGCTCATCGAACATGAGGACCCGAGCTCAGCTGAAGGACAAGTGCCGTGAATATGGACTGCCCTTGAGAACCAGGAGGTCGCAGACATGGTTGACGCAATTGGTGACTATGAAGCCCGGCTTGCAGAGCCTCAGGATATGGCTCAGCTTGCCCTTTTACAGCCACCCGGAGATCAGGGAAGGAACCCAGTGCCGGGGCGGCGGAATCTCGGGGAGGGAACGAGTGCACCTCCCAGGAGCAGTGCAACAGGAGGGGTACTGGTTGCTTCGGCTACCAGTCCGTTCACCCCTGAAATGTTGGCACTGATTACTGCATGGGGAGACAGAGGGACACCGGAGGAGCAGCTGCAGTTTATCACTATGGCAGTGAACAGACCCGCTTATTGCCCCCCTGTCCAACCCAACAACGATGAACTTAAACTGGATCAGCACAGTCTCACCAAGTTCGTGGAAGGTACTGATCAGATCGACAGTTTTTTAAAGAACTTTGAGACACAGTGTCGGCGGTACAAAGTGCTTCCCCAGCATCGGGTTGCACGTTTGGACCCCTTACTGACCGGCTTGGCTAAGCAGACGATGATGGCGCTTTCAGATGAGTATGCTGATGACTTCATAACCGAACTGTTATTGTTTCAGTACGGTTTTACCCCTGAAGCCTACCGGGGAAAATTCCGGCAGGAAGAGAGGCAGCCCCAGGAGTCCTATGTTACCTACGTGACCCGCATGGTTTTGTACGGGATACACTGGGTGGAGGGCTATGAGGCACGGACTTACCAATGCCTGCTGGACCTCATCTTTCAGGAGCAGCTCATGCAGCAGTGCCCGACGGCGCTGAGGGCTTGGGTGTACGACAAGAAGCCCAAGACTTACCAGGAGGCGGCGAGGCTTGCAGACGACTATGTGGCCAGCCGAGCCCTGATGACCACCAAAGTAGTAGCCAAGGTGGCGGTGGCGGCGGAACCAGCCAGAAAGTCTGCCAATACCCCCCAATGGACTCAGAGGCCGTCTGCGGGCAGCAGTCCACCGAAGGCGGGGGAGCTCCGGCATTAGCGCCGGTGCTATAACTGCAACCGCCCTGGTCACATCAGACCATATTGCCCGGAACCCCTGCGTTCCGGCGGACCCCATCAGGGGCAACGCACCCCAGCTGCGAAGCCGGTAGCCCGCGTGTGGGTAGCTTCCACCAAAGACTCCGGACCGGTCATGGAACCAACTCCCAGCGAGACGTCCCATGCAGCACCTGTCCCGGTTTCATCGGTGCCAAACAGCCAGGAGCGGAGGACATCTCAGCGCGGACCTGCAGCACACGGACGGCCGGAGCAGACATCTCATCCCGGTCACAGTCGGTGACCGGCAAGCAGTCGGCTTGCTGGATTCAGGAGCTGCAGTGACCCTGGTCCGACCTGATATGGTCCGGCCAGAGGAATTGATCCCAGGCCCTGGGATACAGATCACTGTGGCCAACGGAGAGCCACGTTTCCTGCAAGTGGCCAGAATCTTTTTGGATTGGGGGGAGGGCCAGAGTGTGCAGGAGGTGGGGGTTTTACCCGGTTTGGATGCCGATGTTCTTCTTGGTAACGATCTGGGACCGATGACCTGCACCTATGACCGAGTGCCCAAGCCAGCTGCAGTGGCGGCGGTTACCCGGAGCCAGACAGCGGCAATGGCGGCGGCGCCAGTCCCCCAGCCTTTAGGACCAACGTTAGCGGAGGGCACAGAGGAGCCCGGGGAGGTAAGCCAGGATCAGTTGCAACCACAGACGGACTTACTGTTTCCCCTCACCCTTCCCCATTCTCCTGACAATGACATGACTGGGGGGTGGCCAGAATTAGGAGCCCAGTTTAGGGAGGCAGTGAAAACAGACCCTACCCTGGCCGGCGTGAGACTTCGGGCATCCGAATCTCAGGCAGCGGAAGGCACTGAGCACTGGCTCTGGCATAAGGGACTCCTTATGTATGTTTCTTCCTTATGTATAGAGAAGAAAGGAATCCAGGGATAGAGGAGGGATTGACCGGTAAGCGACAGCTAGTAGTGCCCCAGGGGTACCGACAGCAACTGTTATGGGTAGCTCACTCTATTCCATTAGCAGGACATCAGGGGGTCAACAGAACGCGAGCCCGGTTATTACAGTGTTACTACTGGCCGGGGGCATCTCGAGATGTAGGCACTTTCTGCCGCTCTTGTGATGCCTGCCAGCGAGTGGGTAAGGCGGGCGACCGTGTGAAGGCACCCCTGAAACCCCTACCGATAATAGGGGAACCCTTCCAGAAAGTAGCGATGTACCTTGTAGGACCCCTTATGATTCCTAGCAGGTCAGGGAAGCGCTACATTCTCACGGTGGTGGATTTTGCCACTCGGTACCCTGAGGCGGTAGCGCTTGGCACCATAGATGCCAAGACAGCGGCAGCAGCTTTGCTGAACATTTTTTCTAGGGTATGTTTCCCTAGTGAGATCCTAACCGATCATGGGTCGCAGTTCATGAGTGAACTGTTACATTGTCTCTGGGATGCATGCGGTGTACGGCACTGGCGCACTACCCCTTACCATCCCCAGACAAACAGATTATGTGAGAGGTTTAACGGTACCCTGAAGCAGATGCTTCGGACCTTTATAGAGGCAGAGGGGAAAGACTGGGAGATTCATTTACAGCACTTGCTGTTTGCCTACCGAGAGGTACCGCAGGAATCTACAGGCTTCTCCCCCTTCGAGCTACTATATGGCCGCAGGGTATTTGGACCTCTGGACCTATTCCGTGAGGGATGGGAAGGGGAGGCTACTGCTACTGATGCTTCAGTGATCCAGTATGTAGTAGATCTCCGAGACTGGTTAGAGATGCTCATGGGGGTGGCCCAGGACCACCTCAGGGCCGCTCAGACCAAGCAAAAGCAATGGTATGACCGACATGCCCGTAGCAGGGAATTCATCCCAGGACAGCAGGTGCTTGTTCTTAAACCCACTCGGGAGAACAAGTTGATGGCTGCCTGGTCGGGACCGTACCCGGTCATCCGAAAGGTGAATGAATACAACTACGTTGTACAGGTAGAGCCTTAGAGGCATAAGACATATCATGTTATTATGTTGAAAGAATACAGAGCACCGAGTATGGGAGCAGTGATGGCCATTTGTAGCCCACTGCTGGAGGATCCGGCGAGCAATGCTCTGCCTGATCTCCTAGGGGAGGCTAGGCAGGGACACACTGTGGAGCAGGTAGAGATAGGAGCACAGTTGAGTGCTAGGCAGCAGGTAGAAGCCAGGGACATGCTAGCTAAGTATAGGGCCCTCTTCACTGACATGCCAGGGACCACACATCTCACAAAACACCCAGTGCACACAGGGGACCTGCAGCCTCTGCATAAGCACGCTTATAGAGTGTCAGCAGAGGTCAAGACCAGTATGGAGAGGGAGATAGAGGAGATGCTGACCCTAGGGGTAATTACTCCATCCCAGAGTCCTTGGGCAAGCCCGGTAGTTCTAGTCCCTAAGAAGGGCAAGACCACCCGGTTTTGTGTGGACTACCACTTGCTCAACGCTGGGACGGTGTCAGATGCCTACCCCATGCCCCGCATGGATGAGTTACTGGATGAACTCGCGGGGGCAAGGTATCTGACCACTATGGATTTGAGCAAAGGCTATTGGCAAATCCCACTGACCCTGGATGCTAAGGAGAAGTCAGCATTCATCACTCCAAGTGGCCTCTATGAGTTTTTGGTGGTGCCATTTGGGATGAAGAATGCCCCGGCTACCTTCCAACGCCTGGTCAATAGGTTACTGGAAGGGATGCAGAGCTATGCCAGGGCTTACTTAGATGACATTGCTGTCTTTAGTAATTCCTGGGACTCCCATTTAGGACATGTAGCTGCGGTGCTAGATAGGATCAGGGAGGCTGGGCTTACCTTGAAACCCACTAAGTGTATGGTAGGGATGGCAGAGGTCCTGTACTTAGGGCACAGGGTGGGTGGAGGGCACCTCAAACCAGAGCCAGCTAAGGTAGAAGCCATAGTTCAGTGGCCTGTTCCAAAAACCAAGAAACAGGTCATGGCATTTTTGGGCACCGCAGGGTACTATAGGAAGTTTGTCCCACAGTACAGCGCCGTGGCCAAACCCCTGACTGATTTGACTAAGAAGCAACTGCCTGTGCTTATCACCTGGACTCCTGCCTGTGAAACTGCTTTCCAGGCACTGAAAACTGCGCTTGCTGGGGCCCCCATACTGGCTGCCCCAGACTATACCAAACATTTCCTCATACAGACTGATGCCTCGGACTATGGCATTGGGGCTGTGTTGAGCCAAGTGGGGGACGACGGTAGAGAGCACCCTGTGGTGTACCTCAACCAAAAACTACTCCCCAGAGAAGTGGCCTATGCCACCATTGAGAAAGAGTGCTTGGCCATTGTGTGGGCACTCAAAAAACTCCAGCCCTATGTGTATGGAAGGGCTTTCACGGTCCTCACAGACCACAACCCCTTGAGTTGGCTGCAGAGGGCATCAGGGGAGAATGCCAAGTTGCTAAGGTGGAGCTTGGCCTTGCAAGAGTTTGAATTTACTATTCAGCACAAAAAGGGTAGTAGAAACAGCAATGCTGATGGACTTTCACGTCAGGACTATCCCTCTGAGACTGAGTTCATTTATGGTGCCAACAGTGCCCCACTCCCCGTTAGGGCCAGTGGGCCACAGGTCACCCATTAAGAAGGGGAGGTGTAGAGGGAGAGAGGGTTGGTCCGGTATTAAAGGGGTTGCACCCCATATGGCCACCCCCTGACCTCACCAGGGAGGCAAGGGGTTAACTGGACTGCGGTTCAGGAAGGTGATTTACACCTTGTCATGTCATGAAAAATGTATGTTCCCCTGTTGCCATGTTTCATTATAATCCTGTATTTTAAAGATGTTTTAAAGTGCATTTCTGTATCTATAGTTCTGGAGGTCACAGAGAGTTGATATTTGGCCAATATGTGGAGTCACTGTAGGCATTAAGAACTGGCAAATTTCGACCCACTGAGCCCACCAGAATGGAACTTATTAATATGTGTAGATATGAAAGTATATATGTGGTATTTTGGATCTGATCTGAAAATGCAGACTCCATCTGCTAGGCTAATAAGGTCATGAAGGGCAGCCGGCTGATTGAGACTAAGCACCGTGAAAAAAGTAAACTGCCTGATTGTTTACACTAAGTACTAATCAACAGATCAAGTACTAATCCAGGGGAGCGCAAACTTTTTGTGCTGCGCCCCCCTGTCACTCTGCCCCCGGCTCTCACGCCCCCCTGCCTACCTTCTTTCGCGGCAGATGACGCTGCTTGGGCGTGTGACGTCAGGTCACATGGTGCCGCGGCGTCCATTGACGCCGCGTTGCCATGGCGACGCAACACAGCCGGCTGAATCCCGGTAAGTAAATAGTTGCAGGGGCCTCACGCGATCCCCCGGCATTTAATTTAAATGCCTGGGGGAAGAGCGCGGGGCCTCTGCAACTGCCCGCGCCCCCCCAGCACAATCTCCCGCCCCCCCTGGGGGTCGCGCCCCCCACTTTGCGCACCGCTGTACTAATCAACAGATCAAGTACTAATCAACAGACTGCCACTCTAATTGTTACCTGAGGGTTGAGAATCATCAAACTGCAGTGGTTTGTAAGTGTTATGTCTACACCTACAAACAATGCAAATACTTCATTTGATAGACTGGTCGTCGCCCCTGATTTAATTATGGGGCTACCCATAGAGTCCCAGTACACATGGGCTAATTAGCTGGGGGCATGGGTTAATCTGTGTCTCCACGTTAGGGATTGGATACAGATAATTGTCTGTATTCAATGTTAAGAATAGGGTTACACAGGTATATAAACTGTGTCAACCCTACAGTTTTTAGTTCTTCTTCTGATACCATCTTGAATGTCACCGGATTGCTGGAGAATTGCTAGCTGATACTTCTCCATCCCCCAACCCTAAATAAGTGTTACCTTCTTGCCTGTTAATTGTACTATATTGCTGTGTTCGCCTTTTTAAGGAATACATTATATTTTATTATATCTAAGCCTCGTTCAGTTCAACCCAGATATTTGGTGTTCATTATATCTTGTCATAAGCTACCGTGACAATATCTTTCTCCTACTGTGGTAAGTCCTGTTAAGGGCAGGCACCAGTAGTAATCATGGGTTTTCCCCCTTCACGCCCTGCCCTGAGTGATAGATACAGGCCCCTGACTCTGCTGCAGGCATGAGACAGAGGGGAGGTCCTGCTGACATCATGAGGGGTAGGGCTGATTCTATTTAGTAGCCAGTTCCTGTGAGGATGGTGGCTGTTTCATGTGGGAGTTGGAGGAGAGAAGTTCTTTCCTGGGACCAGAGATAGAGCCTACAGTCCCATGAGTGGGGAGAGCAAGCAGAGCTAGAGTGGACCAAAGCCCCTCACCCTACTGAGGGTGTGAGGGGGAGAATCTATCCCCACCCAAAGGATATCCTCTGAGGTGGTCATTGGGGGTATTGAGGCCCCCACAGACCATCCTGCAGGAGTACAGTCTGGAGGAGAGGAGGAGGTCTGGTGTACATTTGGAGTGCGTTGGCATGTTACCTGTCGTGTACTACTGCTGCTGTGTGCCAGACAAGAGACAATAAAGACCTTGCTGATTTTACATAAGACTGTATGATTCTGGAGCATTCACCCTGGGACAGGGTTATTCTTCTATAAGGGTCCTACCCCAAATCCCTGGGAAGTTATAGAGGATGGAGGCGATGCATCACTAGGATAATGGAGGCAACTACCCCAGAAGCCTGGTCCTGTGTCCCCAACATCACCGCGGGAAGCTCAGGCCCTCCTGTTACCTGCAGGTACGCACCATCCAAGCATATGTAGCCAGCCCTCATACACCCTAGATATAGCATCTGTGTCTGGGGGGGGGGTATGGGTTACATTTGGAGGCGCTGCTGAGATGGATGACTGCTCCCCAGGACAGGACAGGTTTTTCAACGGGATAGGTTTTCAACGACAGAGGACCATGCAGCAGTTTCAAAGACTTTGACAGGGGACAGAGGTTGCTCTAAGATTGCATAGGGACCTCGGTGCACCCATCTACATTACCAAGAAGAAAATAGGGGCCGGTTCCTGAGGCTTCACCAGGGAGCTGGCTGCCTATTAATGGCACTGCAGCAGGGGCGACTGACCTGAGGCGTCCCCAGGGAAGTGTGGACACCCTCCTATACCCACAGCGGAGAGTGAGGGGGACAGGGAACTCTGGGGATTACGCCTATGACCCCTGTGCACCCCATCTAAGAAGAAAAGGGAGGCAGGTCCCTGAGGCTTCACCAGGGAGCTGGCAGTCCCTTAATGGCACTGCAGTTGGGGCGACTGACATGAGACGTCCCCAGGGAAGTGTGGCCACCCTCCCGTACCCAGAACGAAGAGAGAGGTAAGGGGGCAGGGACTACATGCGAAATGTCTGTAGGTCCCTGTGCACCCAGCAGTAAGAGTTACTGCCGTCCCTGTGTGAGGCGTTCCCTGATGCTACCCCAGGGTGCGTGATACTCAAAGATTTCAGGGACAGAAATTTATTTGTGGCTCCTGAATGCAAACGGAGACCCCACTGTGCTGGACTATGTTCAATCTGGCGTTTCCTGCTCCTACAGGGATGTCATGTATTTTGTGCTCTCAAAATGGCGGCTCCAGCTCCTCTGGGGGCCGGATGGACTCTCTTTGTGCTCAAAATGCCGTTTCCCGCCTTACCAGGGAAGCCATGTGCTGTTCTGCAAGGATTTCTGCATTTTGCAAGCTTGTGCTGCTCTTCAGCTTGCAAGAAAGTGCGGGAACTGTTCAAACCCCTCCCCCTTTGCTTGTTCTGGATTGGACTGTCCTATCTACCAGGGGGAGGAGCTAAGTGTGTTCCACGGAGCAACAGGAAGTGAGGAGTCAGATGCACTTCCACTTCAAACACTGGTGGTTGTGTCTGCCAGGCTGCCTTGCTTGCTCCATTATGAGAGAATGGGCTTGTGTGCTGAGAAGCCTGTCAGCAGCACAGAGGCTGATGACATCATTGAGGTCTCTACCATTACCTCCACCGTATCCGATGCTGCTGGGGTCCGCCCTGCTGCTACAGATGGCGGTGAGCTGCTTGTTCTGTCTACAGATCCCCGCTGGGATCAAGCCCAGAAAGCTGCGGAGCTGTATTTGAGGCGTCAGCAGCAAAAGTGCCGTCCGGCACCACCCCTGATGACTGCATCGACTACCGTTGCTACTCCACCACTCGGAGCTAAGATGGTCGCCGAGTCGCCCGTCCGGGTGAGCTCCAGAGAGATTCAGGCCACTCCGGTGAGTACTACCCTTCCGGTTGATCCTTTCCTCCTGACATGCAGGGAGTGGAAGAAGTCCCGGGAGGCCCTTCAGGCCCAGGCGCTGGCTGAAGCCCACTGCCATGAGAGCAGAGGGAGGGGCAAAATGAACTTGATCCAGGACTGTGCCATTGCTCCTCCCGGGGAGAGTTCCCACAACGTGCCCCTTGAGACTTTGGTGCTGGTCCCTTGTCACCGGAGGCCCCAGTCCCTGAGTCATCTGCCCCTTCCGCCCCACTTTCCCCATCCATCACCAGTCCCAAGGTGCGACCCTTGACCCCCAGACCCCCTTCCCCTGGAAGTCCCTTGGCTTCATTTGGACAATCTGATGTTATGTGTGTTATGCCTGATATGCAATTGGAAGGGTCTGTGTATTGGGGGGATTGTGATGATGAGGGGATGAGTTCAATGCAATCTTTGTCTCCTGTCAGAGAGGAGGCAGAAGGAGCCCCTGTATGAGAAGGTCCTATATTCTGGGTGCTGCCGGGTAGTGCTACTGACAGAAGCTTGGTGAAATTTAGTAGAGCAGCCTGAGTAATAGTTCATAGGTTCAAAAAGATGAGCTAAGAGTTCCCATATCTACCTAATGACACTGGGAGAATGATCAGGAATCCTGATCCTACTCATTATTATTGATGTATTCTATTACTGCTGTAGTAGTAGAAATGGTTCTATTCAGTCCTGTATTGCAATGTATCTGTGTAATGCAGTGTATGCCATTATGTTATGCTGGAATGTATAGGAGGTAATGCATTTCAGCTCATGTAAATTCACAGGTGTTGCACAGTATGGTAAGGGTTCTACCTACTGTAGTCTAAGCCGGGACGGTTGGAGTTTTACCAGAGGGAGTATATAGCCTGGCCTTCGGCAGCTATGTATTCTTCTGGGCCTTTCCTCTGTCAGTCCTGTTAGAACAGGCAGTGGAAAGGTTAATTCCTCCAGTTGGTCTGTTTTGCATTTCAGCTCTGAGTATGTAGCAATATTCAGGAGCAGACCTAAGCAACATTTGAATGTGTTAATCCAAAGGGTGGATATGGGTTGGAACACCCCTTGATGTGTGTGTGTGTGTGAGCCAATCGGTATCCAGCTTTGAGTTGTAATGATTCAAAGCTAGAGACACTCCCTGAGGATATTCAAATTGAGACATATTCCCAAATTCAGTTAGTGATCATAGAGTCTAGAGAGAGAACTGAGAGCGATAAGAAGCTAAGAAGAGGTCTCCCCTCTTGCCCCCTGTGTAAAGAGGGGGGGAATTCAAGCTGCCATGAGCAGAGAGGCAGAGATTACACCACGCCTGTGATATCATGCTGTATGCTGTCTGCACACCTATGCTGAATAAAGATCCACAGAAAAGGAAGCTGTGTGTGTCTCCCTGTTCCTGTGAATGGAGTGTCAGTGGGGGTCTCTCCTCTGGAGACCCCAGGGGATCCCTGCTGGCTGGTGGCACTGTGCACCCTGAGAGAACAAGGTAACCTGTCCCACACCACCTGTCCCTGTCCTGGGTTCTCCCCACAACACCGCAGAGCACTCAGCCCTCCTGTTTACCAGCAGGTCACAGCACCCAGACCACTCAGAGTGAGCAGAAGGAGTGTACCCCCCAATCTCATGTCGGGTGGGGTACCATAGAAGGGTTACATGTTACATGTTTAACCCTTTGATAGGAAGCAGCAGCAGCATGGGGGGGGGGGAAGGGGGAGAGAGAACTTATTGTATTCAAACAGACCCACAAAGTGTTAAACACATGATATGTGTGAGGATACAGCGCTCTATACGTGCTGCCCCCTGGCTGTGATCCTCTCTGGTGTGTGCTGCTGCTGGGGAAGGAGCTAATGACAGAGCAGCAGCAGATGGACTACAACTCCCAGAAGCCCCTGCTGCTGACACAGGGAGACAGGACAGGACAGCCAATGAGGGGACAGGAGAGCAAAGCTTGAGGTGAGTGAGGCAGGGAGGGGAAGAGAGAGAGGAGCATGAGGCGAGAGCAGCCCTGTGTGTGAGTGCTGCTGCTGCTGCTGCTCCCTGATCCCCAGGCCCTGCTGCTGAGGGGTATAACTCAGGGGGTGTGACTAGGTAACAGGCTCCCCCCCCGAGTGGCAGCACTGGGAGCGGAGCAGCAGTCTGCAGACTAAAGGAGATGTGAGTAACCAGAGAGGGATCTTCATTACAGGCCTGGGGGGACTCAAGTGTGTGTGCCACAGAGACAGGCTGCTGCAGTATAACGCTGAGTATAAGGGCTGCAGCGTGTGTGCCACAGAGACAGGCTGCTGCAGTATAACGCTGAGTATAAGGGCTGCAGCGTGTGTGCCACAGAGACAGGCTGCTGCAGTATAACGCTAAGTATAAGGGCTGCAGCGTGTGTGCCACAGAGACGGGCTGCTGCAGTATAACGCTGAGTATAAGGGCTGCAGCGTGTGTGCCACAGAGACGGGCTGCTGCAGTATAACGCTGAGTATAAGGGCTGCAGCGTGTGTGCCACAGAGACGGGCTGCTGCAGTATAACGCTGAGTATAAGGGCTGCAGCGTGTGTGCCACAGAGACGGGCTGCTGCAGTATAACGCTGAGTATAAGGGCTGCAGCGTGTGCGCCACAGAGACGGGCTGCTGCAGTATAACGCTGAGTATAAGAGCTGCAGCGCGTGTGCCACAGAGACAGGCTGCTGCAGTATAACGCTGAGTATAAGGGCTGCAGCGCGTGTGCCACAGAGACGGGCTGCTGCAGTATAACGCTGAGTATAAGGGCTGCAGCGTGTGTGCCACAGAGACGGGCTGCTGCAGTATAACGCTGAGTATAAGGGCTGCAGCGTGTGTGCCACAGAGACAGGCTGCTGCAGTATAACGCTGAGTATAAGGGCTGCAGCGCGTGTGCCACAGAGACAGGCTGCTGCAGTATAACGCTGAGTATAAGGGCTGCAGCGTGTGTGCCACAGAGACAGGCTGCTGCAGTATAAGGCCTCGGTCCCGCTGCGCTCGTTGGCGCGGGCGGCGGGTCGCGAGTTCCCCACCAGCAGGGGAATCCTCGCGAGCCGGTCCCGGTCCCCCCTGGCTGCACAGAGCACTACACGCTGTCGCGCGTCAGCCGCTGGAGACACCAGAGAATGGTGTTTTCTAGCTTTGACGCGTGACGTGTGTGGCTGTGAGCCAATGGGGAGGGGAGGCTTCGGGAGGAGGAGAGGCTTCGGGGAGCGGGGAGGAGTGTGGAGTGAAAGCAGGTGAGTGCCTTTCTCTGTGTGTGTGTCTGAGTGCGTGCCTGTCTGTGTGTGTATGTGTCTGAGTGCGTGAGTGCCTGTCTGTGTGTGTGTGTGCCCGAGTGCCTGCCTCTGTCTGTGTGTGTGTGTGTGTGTATGAGTGCGTGAGTGCCTGCATGTGTGTGCGCGCGCGCGTGTGTGTGTATGAGAGCGTGAGTGCCTGCCTGTGTGTGTGTGTGTGTGTGTGTGTGTGTGTGTGTGTGTGTGTGTGCGCGCGTGTATGAATGAGTGCCTGCGTGTGTGTGTTTAAACTTACCTTCCAGCTCCAGCCCGAGTCCGTGGAGGGAGGGGGGGGAGAGTAGCGGGTCCCTCCGCTCAAGCCACGCCCCCCCTCCCTGTCAAACCGCCCACCTCCCGATCAAACCTCCCACCTCCCGCCCACCTCCCGCTCCGGCTCCCGCTCCCTACAGACCGCAGATCGCGGTCTGTGTATCTCAGCGCACCGCCTGTCAGCAGCGCAGGTGCGCTGACTCTGGGAGCGGGGCCTTAGCCTAAGGGCTGCAGCGTGTGTGCCACAGAGACAGGCTGCTGCAGTATAACGCTGAGTATAAGGGCTGCAGCGCGTGTGCCACAGAGACAGGCTGCTGCAGTATAACGCTGAGTATAAGGGCTGCAGCGCGTGTGCCACAGAGACAGGCTGCTGCAGTATAACGCTGAGTATAAGAGCTGCAGCGTGTGCCACAGAGACAGGCTGCTGCAGTATAACGCTGAGTATAAGAACTGCAGCGTGTGCCACAGAGACAGGCTGCTGCAGTATAACGGTGAGTATAAGAGCTGCAGCGTGTGCCACAGAGACAGGCTGCTGCAGTATAACGCCGAGTATAAGGGCTGCAGCGTGTGCGCCACAGAGACAGGCTGCTGCAGTATAACGCTGAGTATAAGGGCTGCAGCGTGTGCGCCACAGAGACAGGCTGCTGCAGTATAACGCTGATTATAAGAGCTGCAGCGTGTGCGCCACAGAGACAGGCTGCTGCAGTATAACGCTGAGTATAAGGGCTGCAGCGTGTGTGCCACAGAGACAGGCTGCTGCAGTATAACGCTGAGTATAAGGGCTGCAGCGTGTGGCACAGAGACAGGCTGCTGCAGTATAACGCTAAGTATAAGGGCTGCAGCGTGTGTGCCACAGAGACAGGCTGCTGCAGTATAACGCTGAGTATAAGAGCTGCAGCGTGTGTGCCACAGAGACAGGCTGCTGCAGTATAACGCTGAGTATAAGGGCTGCAGCGTGTGTGCCACAGAGACAGGCTGCTGCAGTATAACGCTGAGTATAAGGGCTGCAGCGTGTGTGCCACAGAGACAGGCTGCTGCAGTATAACGCTGAGTATAAGGGCTGCAGCGTGTGTGCCACAGAGACAGGCTGCTGCAGTATAACGCTGAGTATAAGGGCTGCAGCGTGTGTACCACAGAGACGGGCTGCTGCAGTATAACACTGAGTATAAGAGCTGCAGCGTGTGCGCCACAGAGACAGGCTGCTGCAGTATAACGCTGAGTATAAGAGCTGCAGCGTGTGCGCCACAGAGACAGGCTGCTGCAGTATAACGCTGAGTATAAGAGCTGCAGCGTGTGTGCCACAGAGACAGGCTGCTGCAGTATAACGCTATAAGAGCTGCAGCGTGTGTGCCAAAGAGACAGGCTGCTGCAGTATAACGCTGAGTATAAGCTGCAGCGTGTGTGCCACAGAGACAGGCTGCTGTAGTATAACGCTGAGTATAAGAGCTGCTGTGTGTGTGCCACAGAGACAGGCTGCT